>NC_139609.1:39294504-39354504 GCF_964270895.1 Podarcis filfolensis
CCCTCCATTGCAATGACCCTTTCATCAGGTGGGATCTACCACTTCAAACAACAGAGGGGTTGTCATATGTGATGTGAATGAACACTCTTCTATACAAAATACTAGCATGTTAGGGGAAAGGAAAACCAGAACCTTTCTCTTGAAGTCTACTTTGCTACATGGAAGGATTTGTTTTATTTTGGGATGGAAGACTAGGCAGTCATGTGAACCTCCATCTGCAGTCTGAAGTGGTAAAGTCCAGATTCATTTAGTCAGTGAGAACTAGGCCTATGATGTGTTGTCTAAATAGGATTTCATGCTGTTCTTTAAAATAATAATAATAATAATAATAATAATAATAATAATAATAATACTGCCTGCTTGCTAAATACTTTGAGGGCAACTTGCTTTTGGTCCCGCTCCAAGCCAAGGTTAGACGGGAATATTTAAAAACTGGAAAGTAAAAAAAATAATAATCAGGTAATGAAGCCTTTCAAAATAGCAGTCCTAAGGACTTGGTGGCTGCATGCTGCAAAACACAGTATTAACTAGACACATTTATGGGAAAGTGCTCAATGGCATTCTTCTCCAAGCCTTGTGATGCACAGGAGTTCTACAGAGGTTACTTTCCCCCAAGCTAAGGAAAGCTGAAAAATACTCATTGGAAGACTGCCTCCTGCTGGCAGAAGTGTGCATCATGTATCCTCTTCGCTGGTGTAAGAGAGCCAAGGGCTTTCTCCATTGTGGGGCTGACTGTTGTTGTTTAGTCGTTTAGTCGTGTCCGACTCTTCGTGACCCCATGGACTAGAGCACGCCAGGCACCTCTGTCCTCCACTACCTCCCGCAGTTTAGTCAAACTCATGCTGGTAACCTCGAAAACACTATCCAACCATCTCATCCTCTGTCGCCCCCTTCTCCTTGTGCCCTCCATCTTTCCCAGCATCAGTGTCTTCTCCAGGGAGTCTTCTCTTCTCATGAGGTGGCCAAAGTACTGGAGCCTCAGCTTCACGATCTGTCCTTCCAGTGAGCACTCAGGGCTGATTTCATTAAGAATGGATGCATTTGATCTTCTTGCAGTCCATGGGACTCTCAAGAGTCTTCTCCAGCACCATAATTCAAAAGCATCAATTCTTCGGCGATCAGCCTTCTTTATGGTCCAGCTCTCACTTCCATACATCACTACTGGGAAAACCATGGCTTTAACTATACGGACCTTTGTTGGCAAGGTGACGTCTCTACTTCTCAAGATGCTGTCTAGGCCTGTCATTGCCCTTCTCCCAAGAAGCAGGCGTCTTTTAATTTCGTGGCTGCTGTCACCATCTGCAGTGATCATGGAGCCCAAGAAAGTAAAATCTCTCACTGCCTCCATTTCTTCCCCTTCTATTTGCCAGGAGGTGATGGGACCAGTGGCCATGATCTTCGTTTTTTTGATGTTGAGCTTCAGACCATATTTTGCACTCTCCTCTTTCACCCTCATTAAAAGGTTCTTTAATTCCTCCTCACTTTCTGCCATCAAGGTTGTGTCATCTGCATATCTGAGGTTGTTGATATTTCTTCCGGCAATCTTAATTCCAGCTTGGGATTCATCCAGCCCAGCCTTTCGCATGATGTATTCTGCGTATAAATTAAATAAGCAGGGAGACAAAATACAGCCTTGTCGTACGCCTTTCCCAATTTTGAACCAATCAGTTGTTCCATATCCAGTTCTAACTGTAGCTTCTTGTCCCACATAGAGATTTCTCAGGAGACAGATGAGGTGATCAGGCACTCCCATTTCTTTAAGAACTTGCCATAGTTTGCTGTGGTCGACACAGTCAAAGGCTTTTGCATAGTCAATGAAGCAGAAGTAGATGTCTTTCTGGAACTCTCTAGCTTTCTCCATAATCCAGCGCATGTTTGCAATTTGGTCTCTGGTTCCTCTGCCTCTTCTAAATCCAGCTTGCACTTCTGGGAGTTCTCGATCCACATACTGTTTGAGCCTTCCTTGTAGAATTTTAAGCATAACCTGACTACACACAACTTAATAGCAGAGCACACTGAAGTCCTCTGGTACTGATAAGGCACTGATTTGGGACTCACCTATACAGTTGCAAATAAAACATTTTAAATGCGTTGTAAAGTGCATTATACAAATGTGACAATAGATCACGACAGTGAGCTATGCAAAATTCAATGTATTTTTCCAAAGTTTTTTTTTAAAAAAGCATTTTCATAGCGTTTTTAATTATGTGTATAGATTCCACCTTGATCTCCTTGCATTTGCTCTTTAGAAAATTTATTGGTGCAGTAAAAGAAGCGTGTAAAGCAGTAACTAGTTGTTATTGTTGGAATGAAGGTCTCATTGAATGTGGTTATTTGGTGTGAATTATCTGTGGACAGACACTCATCTGCTCCCATGGACTGACGGTGCCTTAAAGATGCTTATTACCAGGATGATTACAATCTTTACCATTTATTCGCCAATTCAAATTGATCCCACCACACATTAACTAAAGCTGATGTATGGGGTGGGGGAGGTGGGGGTGGCTAGGGGAAAACAGCTAAACTGGGATCAATGCCAGATCTAACTGGGCCCATGAGTTGGAAGTTTTCCACATCTGATTTAGTGGATTAATCTGCTGGTGAAAGTTGTGTGTGTTTAGTCTGTCTTGGGTCATGTCCGTACCATACATTTAAAGCACATGGCTTTCCCAAAAGAATTATGGGAACTGTAGTTTACCCCTCACTGAGCTACAATTCCCAGCACCCTTAACAAACTACAGTTCCCATGATGTTACCTTTGGGGAAGCCAGGTGCCCTAAATGTATGGTGTGTAGACTTGACCTAAAAAGTATACTGAATTGGTGAGTATTCAATATTAATATGCATGTGTATTCTTGTCCCTTAGGTGCCTAGCTGAAAATAGGCAATTAAATATATTTCTCACATTTGTCACATATCCACTTAACTTTTAACTAGCTACAGTGCAATCCTAACCACGTCTATTCAGACATAAATCCCATTGAATTTAATAGAGCTTACTTCCAGCTAAATGGGATGAGGGCTGCAGCCTTGATCTTTTTAAACTTATCTTTTAACTAGTTGAAAGTCGAAATATTTAACTCTTAATTTAGTTAAGGCTGCTAACTTTCGATTTTAACTAGTTAAATTGTTTCATTCATTTTTCTCATGGCTGTGTTAGATTTTAAAAAAGGTTTCCTTTGTCAAAAAGGCAGTAAATGTCACCCAGGCCTCTGTCTAATCAGACACTTGCTTACAGAGCCTATTTTTTACTTTATTTTACCCACTCTTCTCTTCACCGCAAGGTCCCATTGAAGGTCAATACAAAATATACAGTTAATCACAACCATAAAGCAAGTGTAAAAACAGCTAAAAACAATTCCACATGTAAAAACAGTTAAAATAGTTCCAATAAAGATGCAGAGTGGGATGCAGATCTCCAGTCAAAGGTCTTGTTGAAAAAGGAAAGTTTTCGGAAGACACGGAATGGCTGCTTACTGGGCTCTGAGGTGAACAGCAGTTGTGGCTCACGGGTTCCGGCAAAACCTTAGATTCAAACTGGCCAATCTGCAGCAGCCTAGGGGGTGGGGTTTGGGGAGCGGACCTGGATGAAGCAGACTTCACTCAGGTCCACCCTCGAACTATTTATCCCGGCTGACCCTGATGTTGCAGCTCAGTCGGCCAGGATTGAAAGAGGAAAGTCTTCTGAAGACATGGAAAAGATGCCACTCCCACCCCACTTTCTTTTTGTTCTTCCCTAAAATGTAAAGATAAAGACGAAACAGGGACATTGGTTTGCAAAAGGCAGGGACTGGCAAGTTGGAGCATATAGAATTTTATTTTTTGGAAAAAAGATACAGAATATAAAAAGAAGATACAGAATATAAAAAATTAGGATCATACCACAGCTATCTCACAGAAGACTTGACTATTCCATAGAATAGCAAACTGTGACAAATAAGTCTTCAAATCCAGGCTAGGGAAAAATATGCCATTGTATAAATACAAATATTTCAATTTTGCAGCCTTTGGTTTGTTGAATAATCATTCCTCCAGTGAGCTGCATTGCTGGTTTTAGGCATCCATATAAACAAAAATATACCGGATCAGATCCTCATGTAGAATTATAACAATCATCATTATAATAATAATATATTAATTTATATTTCCACCTTTCTCCCAGAACCAGGACTCAGGGACTCTCACAAAAAATAAAACAAGCATGAATAAAACACAGAAAGCTAAAAACATCAGATTTAGGAAAAAGGTGTTTGTTGTTATTAACGTATTGAATCATTAAGATATTTTCCAAGGGGGTGGTAAAGTGCAAATGGATTACATAAAATGGATTCTTCTATCTATGTAGAGGAGATGAACTCACATATATCCTAACAAATACTTAAATCGCTTGTTTTTTGCTGCAACAAATAGTCCACCACTTTGGAAATCTTAACCAGGCATGTCCAAAGTCCGTTTCAGGGGCCTAAGCTGACCCGCTGGTTGATTTAATCCAGCCCCCATGGCAGTATATGTCCTGAGGTAAAATCCTAAAAAAAGCTCACCATGTTCACTTCATCAAATCTAGCTCTCTTTGAAAAAAGTTTGGGCACCCCTTAAACCATTTATATCTGTTGTTGTTGTTGTTGTTGTTGTTGTTATAAATGGGCCTAATGCCATATGATAGAACATAAAAGTGGTTAAAATCACAAGGATTTAAGCTCAAATTGTTTTATGAGGCACATAACATTATAAAAGTTTTCCACTCATTCATGACGTTTAACCAATAAGAAGACCTGGCAGAGAAAGAGGCTGGTTTGGAATGGACAGGGATTTCTCTGTATGTGAATGAGGTGAGCTGTAGTCAGCTGAAGTGGATGGAGCTGGTCTCCTGGGCTAGCCAACAGGTTGTCAATATAAATGGTCTTGGAGAAGGGAACTGGAAGTCAAGTGAAGCAGCAGGCAAAGAAAATAGGCAGAAATGGGGAGATAATTAGTTTGCAATGGACAGCGCTGTGGTTCAGTGTTTGCTGAGATGACTTACAATAGCAGCTGTCTAGGATTGGGGAAGCATTGGGAGGCAGCCATAGCTCAGAGGTGACCTGTAAGGATACCTTGACCATGACTAGCTGCTGATCAATCCATGCTGGTACATTGCACCATTGTTTATGTAGACTGTTTGCATTGGCTCTGCTTTTATGGACTGTTGTGTATTATATGGGAATACAAATACGTTTGGACTGGATCTCCCTTTCACAGGTGGCACGGGACCTAGGATGACTTAGGAAAGGGCCTTCATAAGACCTGAAGCTGTGGCACATGTGGCGTCATTCGTGTGCGGGATGTGATGGGTCCCCTCAACACTGAGAAGGCCCGGCCCCCTTCTAACAAATATCGAAAACACCTCACCCCCCTAGAGTTGGTGTGCTTGATGTGTGCTGTGCTTTCCCAAAAGACTTTTCACACAAAATATAAGTTAGTTTGAGAGGAAATTCAGAAAGCTACCTTGACAAATGTGATCATTCCGGTCAAAACAGACTTTTCAGGTCCAGTTTGGATGTCCTCCTTAGAGTATCATAAACCTCGTTTAAAGACTGTTCGGCTTTGCTCCGACAACCTGTGGGTAATCTGTATGATACAACAAGTTTAAAAATGTTTCAGAGATAGCAATGGGAATGTAATGATGCAGGCAACCTCAGTCATGACAAAGCCCTTTACATTTACATTGATTGGTAGGGTGAGCTGCACAGGATGTGGTCCTTTCAAGCTTATGTCTTCTTTCCCTAATCTAGACATGATTCTATTATGGCTATCCTCTGACACCTCTTAAAAGATATTCCAAGACTCACAGTATTAGGTTTACAACTCAAGTACAGTTATGAGAGCTGTCCTGAATCTTCTGTTTGCATCTCCAGAGGTGGTTTATTTCCAGAGAAATAGATTATGAAATGTTAAGCACTGTATAGGCTAAGCTATGATAGCAATTTGCATTGTGCTCTCAGATCTTTCAAGATTAGTCACAATCCATGTTTACAATGGTTTAAGGAGAGTGTCTGATATAAAGGGAAGTAAATAATAGTTTAAGAAGTTAATGTACCTTGGCTGGAATTTGTGAAGGAAGAAAACATCTTTGGAGGGATACAAAACACAGTTAGTGTCTGGTATGACTCCCCACCCCACTACACACATCCTGGAAACATCACAGGATTATAATTTGATTATTGTGAAGGAGTCTGCGGTATGGAAAAAGAAAAGGATAAGAGAAGGGCTTCTTAAGAGTTTATAATTCTTTAATAGTCAATGGTCAAGCATGCACATCCATTGTTAGGGAAATTAAAGATAAGTGTCTCAGAATCACTGTAAGATGGTTGGACACACCTTTGAAAGGTGATATCCATCAGAGCCCAGAGAAGAGGAATCACTCCTGTACCTAAACCAGGTATATAAGTAAAGCCTTTGCCCCTGCCCCAGATGTCATTTGACTCCAACTCCTGTCAGCCCTAGCAGCTTCTGGGTGTACTTCATGCTACCTAAACATATCTCTCTGACGATTTATGGCCTAGCTCAGTCTAGGAATGCCCTGTAGGCATCTCATGCAACACTGTTTCCCTTCTGCTACGGTTTGTCTTCTGTCAAAACCAATATTATTTGTCTCTCTGTCTGCTATGGCAAAATTACATGCAATTGAAACCCCATGCAATTAAGGGGGGGAGGTATTCAATTTTGTATTGTTTGCTGACTGAAAGCAACAACAACAGTGAATAAGGGTCATATTGTTGGATTCAATGCTGTTCTGGACATAGGATGAATAAACAAACACCGGCAACATTCATTGGAATTTTCTGGCATCCCTACCTATGTTACACCATTCAAGTAAATCTTGGCTCATGCAGTTGAGCCCTACGTTGCTTCTTTGGCTGAACCTGAGTAAACAGGCCTCTGACCTCAATTATCTAAGTCCATTCTATAGGGAGTACATTAAACAGATCTCTGCAAGTAGGCTGAGGTCAGCCTGACATAATGAGAATATATGAATAGTATTGATGAATGAAAACAAGAACAAGTGTCACAATTATGAATGGGAATGTACTAAGAAGAATTGGAATGGATAAGTGTTGAAATAAATACCCCACCTGGAGTAACTTACCTATTGCATAGCTTACCTGCAGTGTGGTTATACTTTCACTGATCAGATAGTCTGTGAGTGTCTTAAGCCTTCTCTGGCTGAACACAGATTTGGGTCACATCCACACCACACATTTACAGTGCTCCTATTCCACTTTAACAATCATGGCTTCCCCCCCCAAGGATCCTGGGAACTGTAGTCTGTTAAGGGCTCAGAGAGTTGTTAGGAGACTTCTCACATAGCTACAATTCCCAGCGCTATATTTCCAAGCATTCTTTGTGGAAAGCCATGACTATTAAAGTGGTATAAGAGGGTTTTAAATGTATGTTGTGCATATGAATGTATGATACTCATCCTAGAAAGAAAGGAGGTTCACTTATTCTAACTGGTCTCTCTATCTTCCCAAGGTGGAAAATAACTGCTAAATAGTAAAGGTAAAGGGACCCCTGACCATTAGGTCCAGTCATGGCCGACTCTGGGGTTGCGGCGCTCATCTCGCTTTATTGGCCGAGGGAGCCGGCGTACAGCTTCCAGGTCATGTGGCCAGCATGACTGAGCTGCTTCTGGCAAACCAGAGCAGCGCACGGAAATGCCGTTTACCTTCCCGCTGGAGCGGTACCTATTTATCTACTTGTACTTTGACGTGCTTTCGAACTGCTAGGTTGGCAGGAGCAGGGACCGAGCAACGGGAGCTCACCCTGTCGTGAGGATTCGAACCGCCGACCTTCTGATCGGCAAGTCCTAGGCTCTATGGTTTAACCCACAGAGAGTCCCTAACTGCTACATAGGTCTCCGTATATTGAAACCAATCTTTCTGCTGTAGAGCAACCCATCTGGCCTTGAGACAGGCAGCAAAACAGTATCCATTTAATCAGTACCCTAATTTAAAATATTATGTTTCATATTGTTACTAAGCCTTTTATAGGCAAATCTAGAAACCTGACTCTTACCTACATTATGAATGGCCAGGAGAGTTTACTTTCACTGGCTGAGTTAGCATCACAACAAGAACATCATCACAATTGGGTGATGCTGCCTATGTCATACTTAGGGTGAACCCACTGAAATAAATGGATTTGTTACTTAAGTCAACTGATTTAAATGGGTCTACTCTGAGTATGACTGACATTGGATATCGCTCATTTTCTTTATCTGATACAAATTGCCATCTTATTAACTGGCCCACTTTGTTTAGATACTCTGGCCATGGCTGCTAAACCGAAAACAACAAACCATTAGTGTGTATGAATACACACAGGTTACTGTTACAGATAGGTAGCCGTGTTGGTCTGCCATAGTCAAAACAAAAAAAATTTTTCCCTTCCAGTAGCACCTTAAAGACCAACTAAGTTAGTTCTTGGTATGAGCTTTCGTGTGCATGCACACTTCTTCAGATTTCGTGTGCATGCACACTTCTTCAGTGTATCTGAAGAAGTGTGCATGCACACGAAAGCTCATACCAAGAACTAACTTAGTTGGTCTTTAAGGTGCTACTGGAAGGAAAAAAATTTTTTTGTTTTGACACAGGTTACTGAAAGCAACACATCTTCCCTTATAGTTAGCATCCGCCCGTCTTAGGAGACAATGGAGGAGGGCACCTTTGGGGCTGCGATCAAGCTGTTGGGCGGTTGCAGCGTCTGCTGTGGCAGCAGAGACTGATAAGGGGCTCATGTTTTGTTACAGCTACAACATGTTTTGTTGCAGCTGGGACAGATGAAGGTCTTATCTTGTGTTTTTATCTTGTTTTTTATGTTGTGAATACCCTGAGATGTACAGATGAAGGGTGGTATATAAATTTAATAAGTAAAATAAATAAAATTATATACCTACCTGGACTTGAAAATATCCCGAGGCCCTTCAACAAGTGCTTACAACTAATTAGATGTGATGAGTGGTCACCTATAGAGAGGGCTGAGGGAACTGCAGTGGCTACCAATTAATTACCAGGCCATGTTCCAGGTCTTGTTGTTAGACATAAAGTCCTAAAGATATAAGACAAGGTTATCTGAAAGATTGCCTGCCCCTGGTCACAAATATTATCTGGGGAAATTCTACTTGTGGCACAACACCCTACAGAATACCATAGGCATAGAGGGTGGCCAGAAAACAGGCATTTTCTGCAGTTGCCAATACTGTGGATTGTCCTTCTCTCTGCCACATGTTAAGCCCTATTTTTTGCCAAGGCTTTCCCTGGCCCATAAGACTGGGCCCTGTTTCATGGGCTTGAATCCCACTGAATTTTTGCTGCTCCTCAGACAAGTTGCTTGTACAAACAACTTATATATTAGGGTAAATAATAATTATTATTTATTAGTGAAAATAACATACAAAAAAAGCATTGTGTTGGGTGAAATTGCTTGGCAAAACTGCACACAAAAATGTGTGTATTAGGATAAATTTGCACTATAAAATGCTACTGGAATTTCATGAGGACTGTTAAAAAAATCGCAATTCATTGTGGAAATGTGGAGAACTGGACTTAAGATTGCAAAAATGGGAAGCTGAAATTGGCATGGGTATCTTCTGTCAGCAAAATGACACCAATCAGATACCGCCCATGTTTCTTTAAAAAAATTACCAGTACTTTTTTGACAGGCAGTGTCCATATATAACAAATGTTTGGTCTGAAATACCTATAAATGACTTAAAATTCAGGCCCCCCTTGCTTTGATTAAAAGAAGAAACCATGCTACCTTTCTCAAAGGCTCTCCCTGACTGACCTTTTCAAATCCAGATACATACTTTATATAAGAGCAACATTGTGTTTTCAGCTGTCCTAGAAGATCTCTCATCTTGCACAGGACAAAAGCATTTCAGCCTTTTCTTCCTGAGCAGAAATATATTTGCGATTCACATGCGAATGGGTTGAACATTGATCCTTAAGACCAAAAAAGCCATTTCTAAACTCCTGGCTCAAAAAAGGCGAGTGGAAAGGGAAAAGAAATACTATTACTGATGAACACAATGTATAAAAAGCAGAGGGATTCAATTTTAAAGAATGCTTGTGGCAATGAAAAAATATAATTTCAAATGAGAATCCATTCATTGAGGCCTTAACTCTCATTTGTTGGGAACGGAGGGGGCAGTGAAGTCCTCACGCCACAGCCAATTGGCATGTGTCAGGCAGCTAAGGGGTCAAGTGCTGGCGGTGTGAGCGCACAACTCCTAGACTTTGTTAAAATGATGGTATTAAACAGAAGTTACATCTGAGGTCAAGTGACCGCAATAACAGGGGACACAGCGAGTCCTCAAATCATTCCCAGTGATGGAAATGACATGGAACTGACATAATATCTGAGGTGAGATGAAACGGAAATCCTCAGCAGCTGAACACTTCACCTACTGATGAGTTACCTGACCCTAACCAATCTTATAATCATATCCATGTCAAGGGGGAAGCCGCATTTTTCAGGAACAGAAGGCACAGTTGCAGCATTATCTATATATTTTTTGCTGTGTCTCTGCTGCTGGGATTATGTTGTTAAAAGTTTCAATACTCCGTTTTAAGCCGTTCAAATCAATGTCTTGTTCACCAACCCCCACCCCAAATCAGACTCCACCTTCCTGCTCAGGTTTTCCCGCAGCTTACATAGTCTCTCTCTCCCCCCCTCCCCCCATTAGTGAGACTCTCTTTCAGGTAGGAACTGTAAATTTGTAAGGAGCAGGCTGATGTTTTTGTGCATTTATGTGCTGATTTCACCTGCTTGTGGATTTAAGGTGATTGGCTCAGCGTTGTTTGGGAGTGACTGGTACAGGAAAGTGGATTTAATTTTTATATGCACATATAACTTTAGAAGCAGGACACATTTATTAAAGAATTGGAATGATAGCTATCTCTGGATGTTAATGAGGGAACTATCATTCCAATTCTTTAATAAGAATATAGAACTTCTAATTTTGATCCCTACAAAGCTCTAAGTTGCACAGGCCCTGCATTGCCTAAAGCAGGGATGGAGAAGCTGTGTATAGAGATTGTATATAGATTCCAACTCCCATTAGCCCTAGTCAGAATGGCCAATGGCCATTGATGATGGGAGTTCCCCTTCATCCCAAAGATGTAGGGATGTGCCCCATAACAATTATTGATATTAACACCAGGGCCGCCATTAACAAAATCACTCATGTGCATATTTTGACCATCTATGGTGATATAGTCCCTTTAATATTAGCTTGCTGGTTGCGTGAGAATTGGTTAGAATTCCTGGAATAATGACCCTAAACATACATGCCTCTCATTAAGACTTCAAGGCCAGTGTCAAAAGGTAATCAAAGATTTTGTAATCAAAGATTTTGACTTTGTTGGATGGAAGGGTTGAACGCCCATAGTCAGCGTTCCCTTAAATCCTGGGTTGGGGTGAGCATAAGGAGCTCTCAGCACGGACAGTCAGCGCCTGTTCAGACCTTAGAAGGTATTTTGCTTTGTCGGTCAGTCTGCTAAGATTTATGCGTAAGTGTTTCAGTCAGCTGGCTAGAGAAGTCAACAACTATGGGCTTTCCACCAGCATTTGTCAATTCTGACTGAAATTCCATCAGGTTTGCCACAGCCTTCACCATCTTTGCATGTCCTTCTGGCGGTTCCTAGGGTGGCAGAATCCTGGTTGTGGAGCGGGCTGAGGATCCTCAGTGGAGGTGACAGTTGCAGCAGCACTCCTAGCTAGATAAGATAGTTTTGTTATTTTTTTAGCCTCTGAGCAGTCTTAATTTGTGGAATTGTTTGAAGATTTTCCTCTTTACAGAGTTTTGTTTCAATAAAGTTTTTGTATGTTTTTATAGACATTGATCTTGCTTGAGTTTCTGAACCTTCCAGTCTTGACTACCCGTTGGTTCGTTCACCACACCATCTTCATTAGTATTATTAACAGAATCCCTGGTTAATCATAAGAACTGTTATGGGACATAGGGAAGACAAGAGGCTCTTGGCCAAGAGATGGAGAGGCATTTGGTCCTCTTAATCACTCAGTAGCTGGTGACTGATGATATCACTTGATGGCTTGTGGTTGGGCATGTGGGCTTGCCTAAACTGAAAAGCATTACATTTGTGCAAAATTATAGGAAATTTCCATCTGTATTGCTTGATATATGGTGGGAGTTCCACACATATGAGGCATGTTAAATTCAGAGATTGATGAGCATTTGTGGGAGAATTAGTCAAAGCCTGGAGTTACCGTATTTTTTGCCCTATAGGACGCACTGGCACATAGGACGCACCTAGTTTTTTGGGACGGAAATAAAGGGAAATTTTTTTATCCTCCCCCCCCAGCCACGGATATCTGCCCGAAGTGCGGGGCGCTCTGCTTCAGCGCACCCGCACTCCGGGCAGCAGGCTGCTATCCGCAGCCTAGGGAGCCCTGCGGGAACTCCCGCGGGCTTCCCAGGCTTGCTGATAGCTTCCTGAAGCCTGGAGAGCGAGAGGGGTCGGTGCGCACCGACCCCTCTCGCTCTCCACGCTTCAGCGAAAGCCTGCATTCGCCCATAGGACGCACACAGATTTCCCCTTCATTTTTGGAGGGGGAAAAGTGCATCCTATAGGGCGGAAAATACGGTATTTGTACAACGTGATAGGGAGTAGGTGGCGCTGTGGTCTAAACCACCGATCCTCTTGGGTTTGCTGCTCAGAAGGTCGGCAGATTGAATCCGCCTAATGAGGTGAGCTTCCGTTGCTCTGTCCCAGCTTCTGCCAACCTGGCAGTTCTAAAGCACACCAGTGCAAACAGATAAATAGGTGCCGCTACTGCGGGAAGGTAAATGGCATTTCCGTGCACTCTGGCTTCCACCACAGTGTTCCGTTGCACCAGAAGCGGTTTAGTCATGCTGGCCACATTACCCAGAAAACTGTCTGTGGACAAACGCCAGCTCACTCGGCCTGAAGCGAGATGAGCACCACACCCCACAGTCACCTTTGACTGGACTTAACCGTCCAGGAGTCCTTTACCTTTTACAACGTGAGTAACAGTGGTTTACAGTGCAGAATTGTTGTCAAGATAAAGATTTGGTTGTAAGCATGACTAGGAACCTATGGAATTTATGGGTGATCAAGGATTATAATTTCCTCTATTTCTGATGTCCTGACTGTGAGTACTGTTGCTTATGTTGCCAAAAAGGCACCACGGACCCACAATAGGGGGATAACCGCCAGCTCAGGAGGAATCCTGAGGTTTGCAGAAGTACAAAGAACCTTTAGGGGAAAACTTTAAGGGCAGGAACCACTAAAACAGTTCAGCAAGGGCTGAGCGTAGTCAGTGACTAAAGAATGCTGATCAGCTGTTGGGGATCTGGACCGAAAACTGTGAAGGAGGGAGAATGGGGTGGAGTGGCTGGAATCCTGCAAATTCTGCACCACAACTTTTTTTCACATATCCCTCTTGTAATCCTGATTTCTCAGGTTCAAGTTGAGCATTCCACTTAAGTAACTTTGTACTATGCAGGTGGCGCTGTGGGTTAAACCACAGAGCCTAGGGCTTGCCAATCAGAAGGTTGGCAGTTCGAATCACTGTGACAGGGTGAGCTCCCGTTGCTCGGTCCCTGCTCCTGCCAACCTAGCAGTTCGAAAGCACAACAAAGTGCAAGTAGATAAATAGGTACCGCTCTGGCAGGAAGATAAATGGCGTTTCCGTGCGCTGCTCTGGTTTGCCAGAAGCGGCTTAGTCATGCTGGCCACATGACCCAGAAGCTGTACACCGGCTCCCTCGGCCAATAAAGCGAGATGAGCGCCGCAACCCCAGAGTCGGCCACGACTGGACCTAATGATCAGGGGTCCCTTTACCTTTATCCCTCCCCTTTAATAAAAAGTTTGTATTATTATTTCTGGGAAAATTAATAAAAATAATAAAGTGCAAATTTTATCGTTCAGGTTTGCATTCCAGACCATTCATTTGGATTTCCATATTGAAACAGAAAGAAAAGCAGGGAAATTAGAACCAAATATGTATGAGTGTATGGGTCGCCTCCCCCTTCATTTCTCCCTCACCCCTTCCGAAAATATTTTAAATGTTTTTGCAGGTTGAGACAAAGGTGCTAATTGCAGCCAGTTCTCAGCTGAATCAGTATGTATTCAAATCAAAGGGGAAGCAAGACAGGCTACATTAGTTCGTTCCTTGTACCTGTCAAAGCTCCAAAGAGATTAAGCACCTGACCCCTTCATCCCTAACATTGCTCCACAAGAGACATTTCTGTCACTATTTCTGCCACTTGGCTTGCTAAGATGCCACAAAGCCTGGGGCGACCTCTGCTACATTTCAGTCTTGTTTATTGATTTCTGACCCAGTGCTTAATAGTTTTCCCAGTCTCCCTGAATGGCTTTTGTAAGCAATAGGGTTTGTACATCTCCTCGATCAATACCTTTTATATTTACAATAAAATTGAAACTGCTTCTGCTGGGGGTGAAGCCCGGCATTTGTCATCCTCCAGCAAGGGAAAACTATGTCATTATCTGAATTAAAACATTTATTTCTGATTAAGAGAGTGTCCTATCTCATTAATTTTTCCCTTTCCAATAGAAAGGGAATAGAATCATATTGATTTTTGTACTTTTACACATCTCCACTGCTGGGAAGATAATTGAGAAGTTAGCCAGAATAAATGAAGTTTCAAGTCTAGCGGGCCAGCCAATACCTTCCAAATTCAAGGTGTTTTTATGAAGCTGGATTTTAATTTGTTGGCAAGCTGAAGCAGTGGGACTTCTTCAGCTGAGTAAATTGGATTAAGAGTAGAGTCTCCTTGAAGCATGTCTTGGTGAATGCTGAGGGGCTCATTCCCCTAAGACAGCAACAGACTTGCATTAGATTTATGTTAAGACAGCTACCAAATTGCCCTTCTTCAAAACTCAAACTTGTTCCCGGAAGCATGGATTAGTTGACCAAAAGCTTGCTAAATTAAGTTCCTTTCATGGGATCTCTGGTCTTCAAAGACAACTGAAATCTAATCAGAAGTTGAACTAGACCTCCAGAATTTCCACAGAAACTGATCACACTTTATTATAAATAATGGGATTAAAGCTAAACTTCATTAGTAGACACTCCCTCCTTCCAGAAACCTTTCCAGTCCATCAGCAATAGTAATTATACAATGGCGTGTTTGTGGTATTTGGCTTATCCTCCTATATTTAAGATGTGGCTCATTCTACTTTTCTCTTGCCTGCAAAGGGATGTAGTGAGTTCACTCCTGCAGACATGGGCCTTGCCTGTATCCTGCTAGAAGGCATATTTACCTATGTGTGTCTACAGAATGTTGGAGGGACGTGGGTGGTGCTGTGGGTTAAACCACTGTGCCGCTTGGGCTTGCCGATCGTAAGGTTGGCAGTTCGAATCCCCACGACAGGGTAAGCTCCCGTTGCTCGGTCCCTGCTCCTGCAAACCTAGCAGTTCGAAAGCACCCCAAAAAGTGCAAGTAGATAAACAGGTACCGCTCCGGCAGGAAGGTAAACGGCATTTCTGTGCACTGCTCTGGTTTCACCAGAAGCGGCTTAGTCATGCTGGCCATATGACCAGGAAAAACTGTCTGCGGACAAACTCCGGCTCCCTCGGCCAGTAAAGCGAGATGAGCACCGCAACCCCAGTCATTCATGACTGGGCTTCATTGTCAGGGGTCCCTTTACCTTTATAGAATGTTGGGAGTGTGTGAGGTTCAGGACTTAATTTACTAATATCTACTATAGTGGAGCAGGTGCCCAATGCATAAGAAGGATGTGGGAGCCTCCAGACTGTCAGCATTTTGCAAGAGGGACTCAAGTGCCTATCAGAAACTTAGATCTGTGCAAATAAAATGAATTAAAGGGCTCTGTTGCCCTAGCTCGGTAAATCCACTTTATTAAAACAAACAAACAAAAATGGACTGTTTGAAAAATGGCAGCAAAACCCCAGTGTTGTGCCACAAACAGCATTTCACACACCCTTCAGTTTCAGAAGCCATTTCGCACGAAAGGTGAGTTTATGAGTTCGGTTCTAGGGGGTAAATGAATACACCAGGAGGGCAGAAGGGAAAAGTGTGCAAGCTCCACCACCACCTCTCACTGTCTCTGTCTCCCTGCATGAGGTAGAAGATGACTATCTGAAGTGGAGAGTCTTCCCTATATTCATGGAGACTGTGGCGTTTGCCCACTCATTATGGAGATGTTGTACTGGGGGAAAGAGAGAAAGGGTTAATAGGCTGACCAATAAGAAAGCCCAGGGGCGGAGTCTAACTGTGTTTAAGGCTCAACACAGGGGTTTTGGCCGTGAATTTGGTTGGTTTCTTGCGGGTGGGAGGCATAGGAGTCAGAGTGAGTTAGAGACAGAGGGGAGACGGAGAGAGTGAACCAGATTACAGTGTTTCAAAGTATTTAAAACTTGTTTAGCGTTCACAATAAACTGGAATCTTTGTTAATACATTACAACCTGACTGAGTCTGAATATATTACTGGGGAAACCTGGTTGGTGGCAGTGGAAGAGATAAACCGTGGTGGTGCAGGGTCAATAGTCTGTGGAATGACCGGGGGCCCTGTGCGAACGCCACAGAGACTCTCCATGTATTTTAGAACCCCATAAAATCAGGGTTCTAAAATATATTAAGAGCCTTCAGTTACGCTCCAACCTCTGGAGAGTGACAAGAACATTGAAGGGGTGGAGCTAGCATCCTTGTCAACAGAGCTACCCCCTCCCCATGTGTTTATGAACTAATTCAGGGTGCCTGGAGAGAATTATAGAGGGTCTGCTAATTTGGATTGGTGCTTGGTGCCTAAAGCTCCTTGGGTTCACAACTGCTTTGATGGTCCTTCACATCCTAGCTTGCTTCTTTGTTTATTCATTATTGCTTTTATAGTCCACCTTTCCTCTAAGGCAGGGATGTCCAATGGGTAGATCGTGATCTACTGGTAGATCACGGGCTGTCCCATGTAGAAGAGAAGAAGAAGAGTTTTGATTTGATATCCCGCTTTATCACTACCCTAAGGTGTCTCAAAGCAGCTAGCATTCTCCTTTCCCTTCCTCCCTCACACCAAATGTTCTGTGAGGTGAGTGGGGCTGAGAGACTTCAAAGAAGTGTGACTAGCCCAAGGTCACTCAGCAGCTGCATGTGGAGGAGCGGAGACACGAACCTGGTTCACCAGATTATGAGTCTACCGCTCTTAACGCGGGATGACAGAAAGTGATCACTCCCCCCCCCAAGAAATTTAAAAATTTGTGATTTCTCTCCTCCGAAAAGCTCAACAACTTTGCCTACCTCCCCCCGCCCAACAACTTTGGGCAGTTAGCCACCATCTTGGGTAGATCACTGCCAGTTTCTTTTATAGTGGGAGTAGATTGCAATCTCTCGGGAGTTGGACGTTCCTGCTCTAAGGTACTCAAGGTGGCATACATGGTTTGGCTAAGAGAGAATGTCTGGTCCAAGGTTCCCCAGTGAGATTCATGGCTAAGTGGGGATATGAACCCTGTTCTCCCACCTCCTAGCCCAACACTATTAGTGCGCTCCCTCCTCTCTCTCTCTCTCTCTCTCTCTCTCTCTCTCTCACACACACACACACACACACATTATAATATGAGCAAAAGCATCCTAAAAGCCTCCCCTATAACATATCAACAGCTATAGATTAAAAATGCCGAATCAGAGGAGAACTTAATTTCTTACTGCATTTTAATGCACGGTCCAAAGTAACCAAGTATGCAAAAGGTTGAATGCATTCATCACAAACAGTTCTGTTTTCTCTCTTTACACCAATGAGAAATTACAGGATTACCAATGACCTTCCTCCCAATGAAGCTCTGTAATTATGGTCATTTGTTATAGAGCAGAGATGAATAGATGGGATTTACACAGAATAAAAATATTATTTAAGAGCTGTATTATTGATATGGTAAATGAAACCTCAATTTATTTAAATGCTGTTACTGTATTGGTAATGTATTCTTTGTCAATTAACCCTATGAGCATGAAATTGACAAAATTTCAATGAATGTTGCACTAAAATCCATTTGTACTATTGTACTAAAATCCATTTTCTCCTGTGATTGCATAACATCATACAACTTAAACTATTTGCAGCTAAGTGCTGCTAAACTTTACAAATGGAGCTGCTTTATTTGTATTCTCCTTGCTACCCCATTGATTCATGGCCATTGTACTGAGATGTTTAGGAAGAAAAAGATAATCTTCAAAGCTAAACTGTTTTATAAAGTCTGATTCTTTGGGTATGTACTAACTACACATTAAAATGCTGCATTTTGCAGCCCTTTGCAGTTTTGCCTTTTGCTTATTTAAGTTGCTAAGCTGAAACATGATTTTGTGCCTGCAAAAGTAGCATGAACAATTATTATTTTTAAAGAAGAGATAGAGGACAGACGGGAATCTTATTTATCTTGCTGAATGTGTGCTGTATTAAAAGAAAACATGAAATAGATTCGATTAGCTCTTTGATTGATTTAAACACACACATAACACACATATTATTCCTTGCGTTATCTCTTTTGTATTCTAGACATTTGCCCCAAGCTGTCATTATTCCATGCTCATCGACAGAAGAGTTATAGTTTGCAAAAACCTATCAGGTAGGCTGGACACCAGATAATTGAGGTGATGATCAGCACTAGCAAAAGACAATTGATAGTGAAAGTGTTAGAGGCTGTACCTAACTAGATCTGTACCCTTTGTCTCCTTTAGCCTTTCTTTCGAATGGACAGAATATGGAATAACATGGACATGTCTGATGCGCATCAATAGGAGGCATGGCAGTGCATAATACTTCTTAGCAGAAATATGAGGGGTGTATTTTTTGATGCCTTAGCAGGTTATTAAGAGAAGCAGGAACCATTATGAGATTATCCTGACCCCTCAATACATTTTGATCAAACACTTAAAAAATAATAATTGACACCACTCTACACGAACAGGGGAGAGAATCAAGCAAAAAAAATGTAGAATAAAGCAGAAATATAATTCAGTCCTTAGCAACTTTTTGTTTTGTAAAAATGTCTATTGTTCATTGCCAAAGTTAAAAGATCCTATAGCTAAGAGTCTTCCTTATGCAAAAGTTTTTCACGCTTACAGTACTAGAAGGAAATGAGAAAATATAAACTTCTTTAAAAACCTACAAATTTAATTCTGTCCAAAGTCGAGCTTCTTCTGTTTTTCCATTTCTCTTGCTAGTTCCTTTTCTCTCCCTGCTCCACTACCACCCCACGTTAGTTATGTGTTCAAGAGAGGAGATACTTTTTGAACTCTTGCCATCCTTTCCAACATATCCCAGCTTCTTGTTAGCTTGCCCATGGGTGGCTACAGAAATAATTTGGAAGAGAAAAGGTCTATGACTTGTAAGCTACAGCTCTTGCCTGTTTGCAACCTTTATACGACTGAACCCCTCCTGCTGTTGGCTGGGAAAATAAAAAGGAATAACAACATAGAGGTCCTTTCAAATCAGCACAGAATACCAACCAAGGAGAATATTGGGAAAGCCATGCACAGCGGAATGCTTTTCGACCTACACTATCATAACTTTCTGTAAAGGTCCAATGTTGTGTTAGCAACTCAGATTTTAACAGGCCTGATAGAGGATTTGCTTTTGCTATGTAGTTTCCTAGATCCAGTTTTTCCTGCTCAAGTTGTACAGATCTCTTAGATCTATCAGCAGCCTTTGATATGGTCGATCATGATCTTCTGGACCACTGCCTCACCGATGTGGGGATACAGGGCACAGCCCGGCAATGGCTGTGCTCTTTTATCTCTGGTTGGGGACAGAGGGTGTCACTAGGGAAGGAGGTGTCGTCACGCCATTCCTTGGTGTGTGGAGTGCCACAGGGCACAATCCTCTCCCTGATGCTTTTTAACATCTTTATGCACCCCCTTGCCCAGATTGTCTGGAGCTTTGGGCTGAGTTGTCACCAATATGCTGATGACACTCAGTTGTATCTGCTGATGGATGGCCGCACTGACTCAGCCCTGGACACACTGACCAGATGCTTGGAAGCTGTGGCTGGATGGTTTCGTGGGAGCCGATTGAAACTAAAGGCCAGCAAGGCCAGAAAAAGCAGGAAAGAACAGAGACTTGAAGTTGGGTGGCTACTCTCAATAAGTGTAGTCTCAGGAATCACTCTGAACGTCTAGTTTAGGATTCCAGGGGAGGCAACTGCCGCTTTTAAGCACTACATGAGAAAAACATCATTCAAATGAATCTAGGTGATGTGATATTCTATAGCTGCTACATGTTTCCTCTCAAAACTCAGTGGAGGAGGCTGTTGGAGGCCCTAAAAGATGGGAAAGATGCCCACCGGAGACCCTGGAAAACCTAGATGGACAAATAGTGTGACCAGGTATAAGGCAGCGTACTATGACTCTGTGGTATCTAAAAAAACCTGTTTCTTTCTCTTCTAGGTACTACAGTTGTGGGAATCTAGGCATGTCGATTCAGAAGGAAACCCCATTTAGTCCATGTGACTTACTCCCAGACAAGTGTTTACAGGATTGCAGACGGAGAGTTCTATATTCCTCCCAAGCTGCACTTCTTGTTACATGTCAGCTCCCTGGGACATACCGTATTTTTCGCTCTATAAGACGCACCAGACCACAAGACGCACCTAGTTTTTGGAGGAGGAAAACAAGAAAAAAAATATTCTGAATCTCAGAAGCCAGAACAGCAAGAGGGATCGCTGCGCAGTGAAACCAGCAATCCCTCTTGCTGTTCTGGCTTCTATGATAGCTGCGCAGCCTGCATTCGCTCCATAAGACGCACACACATTTCCCCTTACTTTTTAGGAGGGAAATAGTGAGTCTTATAGAGCAAAAAATACGGTAATCTTTTGCGTTTCTGATTTTCACTCCAGGTTTGATGGAAGGGAAGCAACATCAAATGAATCATTTCAAAGAGCACTTTCAATACGTTGCTAGTTCATTCAAAACAAAACATATTCCTGTCATAATTTCTAGATAATACTTAAAACACCAACCAATAAGAAGTTCAGAAAGCAAGATATGCACCCGCTCATCAGAAATACTGGCTGTATACCACAGATGCTGGAAGAAACCATTTGTGAAACGTCTAGTGTTGGTCCTCCTTCTGTATATAGCCATATCCATATGAATCAGCATAACAGACATCACCTGCAACATTATTCCCCTCCTACAATTCCCTTACAACTTTGAGAGACAGTGCCTGTTAATTTAATATAGACTCAAGATTGATTTATGACCAAGGAATAGATATAATGATTGTCATTGGAATTATGGTGACATTGCTTCTTTACCACAAGCCACTCCCCGTATGTACCATAATTCAAGTGTGAAATGACAATAACACTAGCTGTGAAATTTATGTCCATGATTATAAATTAAAAGGTTTTTGGCTGGACCTGCAGAAGTGGTGTAAATCTGTAATTGCCAAACAGCTTTTATGGGATTGGATTGGGAATATGATCTATCAAGTTTGGTGACAAAAGAAGTAGTTGATGGTTTGACTGTCATATAACAGATATCCTGTGATAGGATCATAGGAAACACCATGTGTAAATTGAACCCATAATGCATTATTTCTTAAGATATCAATGTCAGGCTTGGATACAAATGGAGGTAGAGTGTTGTAAAGGTGGGAAATGCCCCTACATGCTATGAAAGAATAGAAGACCATAGCTGGGAGACTCTTGCCAGAAAACTGAAAATTGAACCATAGGGCTGAAAGTTCATATGCTCAGTTAATAACTGCTTAGGCATATATTGCATACTGTTTTGGTTTAATAAGTCCTCTGAGGTTTCAATTGCTTTTTGAAAAATTAACTTACAGCTTTGCTTATGGATGCATCTGACATGGCACATCACAGTCTACAGTGGAACCTGCCTTAGGGTGGCAAACCGAATTAATGCTTTTAGATTCTTGAAGCTTTCCCGTTCTACATTTTGGATTTCTAAGTACATAAGCATTTTGTGTGTATCTAGGTTTTTTTGGGGGGGACGCAGGTGGCGCTGTGGGTTAAACCACAGAGCCTAGGACTTGCCGATCAGAAGGTCAGCGGTTTGAATCCCTGCGACGGGGTGAGCTCCCGTTGCTTGGTCCCTGCTCCTGCCAACCTAGCAGTTTGAAAGCACAACAAAGTGCAAGTAGATAAATAGGTACCGCTCCAGCGGGAAGGTAAACGGCGTTTCCGTGTGCTGTTCTGGTTCGCCAGAAGCGGCTTAGTCATGCTGGCCACATGACCTGGAAGCTGTACGCCGGCTCCCTCGGCCAATAAAGCGAGATGAGAGCTGCAACCCCAGAGTCGGTCACGACTGGACCTAATGGTCAGGGGTCCCTTTACCTTTACTAGGTTTTTTTTTTAAGTGTTGCACACCATCCCAGGCTCCAAGTGCTGCAAGATTCCAGGCACTTACCCAGGGTTCAGTTTCCTCACAATGAGGGACAGTGGAGACTGTGGTGTGTTTATGATATATGGTTTATTTACACATATAAACAACCTGAGCCTATGACGGAGAGGCTCATAGCATTAATACCCCCAGAGGGTCTTGCTTTTCCCATAGCCGCTGATGCCTTGGATTACAGCAGAAATCAAGCATGTCTCTCCCTCACAGGCTTCTGCCTGCAGCCCGTTTCTAACTTCTGACTAGTAGCCAGTTGAGGGAGGGGAGAATGAATAATTTTCTTTCTCTGTGGCTGGGTGGGAGAAAGTAATAAGGCATTGCAGGAAAGTCAGAGGATGTTCTTGAGTCCCAAAGCCAGCTGGGCAAGAGACTTGTGGTCTCCAATGACACCTTCAAAACTCTTGCAGTCCCAGCAGGTGGCCTTCCAAAAACAATGTGTTCCTTGGCTGTGAATCTACATTTTGACTGACTACTCCTGAGACTGAGGTCGGTATTCTGAGCACTGCAGTCACTTTTCACTCTCCGTGGCCAAGATAGTAAAAGTCTGCTGACTAAGCTGGGCTGTCTTTCAAACCTCCCCAGCTTGCTTCTTTCTTTCACATGTGGTTGTGAATCTTTTGCACTTGCATCTGAAAACTTTTGTGGCAGGGCATTCTTCTTTTCTGGGGAGAGCCAAGAATGTGGTGAAGGCAGGGAAATGGCTTGTCTTCTGAATAGGAGCAAAGCAGAACACAGGATGTTGGTTGATGCAGCAGCTGTAATCCTAGATATTTTGAGGCTATTTCCAAACTTTAGTTAGCAGATTTATATCAGCTTTTCTTTTCTTTTTTAATTTTTATTTATGCATTTTTACAACTTATATATGCACATCATGCAATAGCCATCATTTATCCCTTTTCCTAGGACATCCCAGTCCATCTCTCCATGGCACTCTAAGTAAACCTTGGTCAGCTGCATATTCTAATATTCCACCCCTTCCATTTTCATCTCAAATCTTTCTTTATTTGATGCTATCGACTTGTGTCTTCAAAGCCACTGTCATCATTAATAAAATGCAATGGGTGTTAAAAAATTTTCTGCACCCCCCCATATGCTTAAAACAAAACAAAAGCAAACCAGAGCAGCAACAGATGTGAATTGTGTCGTCAACAGCTTCCCTTTCTCTCTTTTTCATGCCTACCAGGCGTTTTGTGATAGTGGTCCTGTAAGTGAGGGAAGAGGCAGTCTAGCTGGAGGAGGTACATTATGTTGCCTTCATCCATGTTTGCAACCACAGGGCAGTTGGCGGAAGATGATCCTGTGAAATGAGAGAGAGGACAGACAGTCGAGCCCAGGCCAGAGTAAGCCAGATTGTGTGTGGATGTACTGTTAAAGTGTTGCCACAATTGTACAAACTGACAGAGCTTAAATTAAAACATATTCAAGTTAAGGATGTAAAAGGACATTTCCCCCTCCCCTCTATCCAGCCCTGCATTCATCACCTGCAGCAGTGTTTCTGTTCTACTGCAGTTCATCTTCCACCTAAAACTGTTTTTCATCTTGCCATCCACTGTAGCAGAATTATGTTACGGCGCTCCATCCATTTCCGTGCAAATGGGGAAAACGTAATCACTTACAGATTGTTTGCTGACTAGACGTAGTAACAATAGCAAATGAAGATTGTATTCTCTGGATTGATTTCCATTCTAGATATGGAACAAATAAGCAAAGATCAGCAACTTCTTTTAAAATCCCCATTCAAGATATATACAAAAATTTTGTTTGTGTCAAAGCATGGTCTCACAGCATACAGAAAGCAAATCATTCTCCAAATGGTCAAATACAGTAGTTGCCATTGCTATGGCTTCTACTTATTGAAATGAACAGGTGTGAGCTCTCATTATGCCAACTTGCAGCAAACCTGGATAGCTCTGAAGTCAAGAGCTGAAAGCTACCAATTACCTCCCAGTTTCAACTTGTTGTTGTTGTTATGCATATTTTAAATACTTGGGTTTTAACTGTTTCTATTGATAATATTATTGTTTATTCTTTTGTAAACCATTATGAGGTTTTATTATAACCAAGTGGTATATAAATGATGTGAAATAAATAAATAAAAATAATTGATTACAACAGTTAATTAACTTGAGTGATAGCCAATGCTGGTCATATTCAGAGTAGACCCACTGAAATCAATTGACTCAAGTCAAGTGAAACCTTGATTGTGACTTAGGTGAACAGCACTCTTTGACAACTGCCTTTCTCTAATAAATTAATGGTTCAGTTAATGGTATCCTTTGTATGAAAATATTTGACCCAATATTTGACTGGTCAATTGCCTAATCACCTAAGAAAAGCAATATAGTTCTGATGCATGTTAGTCACTCTGAGGCAGAACTAAAATCAGGAGGGTGATGTCTACACAACAAAGATTTTTCCTTAAAGTGTATGATCATGGAAATCCTTTTTTTCATTGTTCTTTGCATTTCTCCCAAGTCCAAATGAAAAACAGTAATAATGAATGTAACCTATCAGCTTAAAAGCCAATGAACTGCATAATAATACAAACTGTCCTCTTCCATTCTAAGTACAGTGGTACCTCAGGTTACAGATGCCTCAGGTTACAGACACTTCATGTTACAGACTCCGCTAACCCAGAAATATTACATTGGGTTAAGAACTTTGCTTCAGGATGAGAACAGAAATCGTGCAGCAGTGGCACAGCAGTGGCGGGAGGCCCCATTAGCTAAAGTGGTACCTCAGGTTAAGAACAGTTTCAAGTTAAGAATGGACCTCCAGAACGAATTAAGTTCTTAACCCGAGGTACCACTGTATAAAAGGATTTAATTTTTTCGTATTTTGCTAAAGGAATTTCAAACTTCAGCATTCCAACTCTCTATCCTAGGCAGCTAGAAGTGGGATATTTATAGCAAAGATCTAAGCTCCCTGAAAAATTGCAGTTGCAGAATAATGGAAATGCTGTCACATCCTACATTATAGTAGCAAGAATTAGGCTCCTATGGATAGTTTATGAAGAGTGCAGTTTAGTTTTGTCAGGTTTTTAAGCAGACAGTTATAAATCTGAAAGAGGATTGTTAGGCCTGGTTTCCACACAATGCCAAGCCAAACTATGTTTAAGCGTCAATGTGTGACTGTGCAGGTGCTCACAAAAATCGTCATCACCTTATTCCTCCCACCTCTGTCTTGCTGCAGCTGTGCTACCCAAAACTAAGCCAAGGCTCGGCTTAGTGTTACATCTGAACCTGCACTTAGTTTGTCTTAGTTTGAGCTGTAGCAAAGTTTGGGTTGTGGTTTACAGCTCATGGTTTGCTTGGGAAAGACAGTCCATGAACTTGGGTTCAAGCAACACTAAGTCAAGACGTGGCTCAGGTCTAGGTAGTGTAGCAATGGCAGAACCCAGAAGGGGCAGAAGGGGACACAGGTTTTACTGTCACCTGCACACTCAGGCATTCACACATATGTAGCCATGGTTTCGCTTAGCATTACAAGTGAACCAGGCCTTACAGTTGCACATGTTACCAGAGAGTAACTATGGGCCGCAATTTTATTGTTTTCATCTAGACTCCATGTGGTTGGCTTAACTGTTTCTATATAAACCTTATTTTGTATATGGTTTTTATTCTGAAGCAACACAGATGCTTCATAGGAAGCAATTCAGAAATGAAATAAGTAATAACTTTAGAGGATGTAAAATACATCACTTGGGAGATGTGGAGAAGGTCACATCTCAGAATTTACAGCTCGGCTAAAATCTTAGGGTGCATCTTAAGGTCCCAGGGCAGGTTATAACAATTTTAAATGCAACATTAAAACAGTTTTAAATAATACATAGGACTTGTTTGGCTTCAAATGACACCAGTGCTGCATGGTGGCTAGAGTGCTGAGCTAGGATCTGGGAGGTCAGGGTTCAAATCTGCACTCAGCGATGAGCCCACTGAGTGACTTTGAGCCAGTCACTGTCTCTCAAGCTAACCTATCTCACAGGGTTTTGTGAGGATAAAATGGAGAGGGGAAGATGTGTTTATGCAACCTTGAACTATATGGAGAAGAGATGGGATGCAAATGTAATAATATATAATAACAGCTGCAGAATGGGAAATAGCAAAAGCTTCGTTTAGCAAAATAATAGCTACATCCTTGACCACCATTGCTATGACTGTAGTCAGAATCTGACAATTATCTAATACATGGACACCTTTTCAAGGTAGGCAAGGATATTGGTTATTCATGTATAAATTAAACCAAAGCAAAGTGGGAAGTAAACCTATTTTAAATCTGCATTAATCTTTTATGGCCTTTTCCTTTCCCCATAAACAGTTTGTAACCACATATCTATCATCATACACAAAACATCATGTAAAACCTTTCACTCAATAATCCAATTGATATCAAAGTAATATATTCAGTGGCAACAGTTCTCAAATGGGCCATTTTATAACCTAGGCAAAGGTTAATCATCCTTAGCTTCTTAAGTGTGATCCAACAATACCGCAGCTACTGACACATTTGAAATAGCACCAGGTTTTATGGTTAATTATAGGGCTGTGTCTTTACTAATATTCAAACTTTCTGGCCAATAAATGTACAGAAGTGGAGTTGTGAAGGTCTCAGATTAATTGTGGTTGCTCATTCTGGGACACCAGGATTTGGGGGGAGTTCAGGAGGACCCCCCACCCCCCAAAAAAACAAAAACCCCAGAGTTTTCCTCAAATGATCCGTTACTTTATAGAATATTGGAAGGAAAATTCAAACTATTAGGAAGAAGGCATTGAATGATAAGAAGGGTGGAACTGGAACCAAAATAGACAGCTCTCCTTCTGGACTCCAGGCCCTGTTCCCGTTAAGTGTGGTGTGTAAAGTGCTATAGATGCTGCATTGCCTGCCTGGTACCAGCAAGAAGCAGCCAAGAAAAGAGGAAAGGCCACAAATCTGCTGGTCACCACAGAAACATAGAATTGGCAGGACCTGCAAGGTAATGTAGCTGAACCTGCTTCCAATGCGGGAAATCCACCGCTACAGCATCCCCGATAGGTGGCAATCCGGCCGCTGCCTACAGAATAATATCCACTACCTTCAAAGGCAGTCTGTTCCACTGCCAAACAGCTCAAAGCAAACAAAAACAGCAAACCCATGCAGAGTTATACTGAGAATAGGACCATTGAAATCAATGGACTTATGTGACCACTGATTTCGATGGGTCTAACTTTATGACTGACATTGGACATCACCCATAACTGTTCACCGTGGCTATCCCTCTACTGATCAAGGCTAAGCAGAACCTAGAGCAGGGGAGCAGGACATTGTTTTTACAAAGTACAAGTGCTGCCATAGTGCTTGGGAGAAGACTTAAAGCAGGTCCACAAGTCTGCTCTAGGCAGAGTGAGGTAGGTGGTGGCTATCTCAGGCAGCTCATTTTGTGTTTCCTGAAAGGGCATTGAATTGTTTGTTATTTAAGGGCAGTATTCAATGCTAGTCCTACTTTGAGCCGATCCATTAACATTAATGGACATTACTAACTTACACTTATTAATTTCAGTGGGTTTACTCTGAATAGGACTTAGCTTAACCTCATGTTTATTATTGTCGGGTTTTTGTTTTAAATTTCCCAGGGAGAGGCACTTAAAGGCAATAATGACACATTCATACAAAATGTTAAAACTATGTCAGAGGGATGCTGCCCTAGACTTCCCCTTAGTATGTCATGCTGTGACAAATCTTGAGCGACTTTAGGCTAATCAAAGCTCTGTACATACTAATGTTCCTTATTAGTATTGTTCCACAATTGCCTATGCTAGATCAAACATTTCATAGCTGTCACCACGACCCATCATTCTCCATCTAATTTAGGCACTGACGAAGGCAAAGCAACTGACTTGATGGCAAGAGACTGGCCCTGTCAGCAGAATTAGTGCTAGGATATGGTAGCCTTACCACTGAACCTTCAGCATTCTCCAGATGAACTGGTGACACAGCAAAACGTAATCTTCTTTATCCCTCTTGAGAACCTCTCGTCTTTAGTCTATTCCCACATAGGCAAAAAGTTTTTGTCTCACTGAACCTTTTTATTGACCATAGCTGTCACCCCTGCTCTGACCAATGACCTTATCTGAATATTCAGATGTATCACAGATCACAGGTTCAAATGATTTTTTTACCCTCTAAAAGACCTGTTTTTGTAGTGAGCTGATTATAAATGACAATATTATAAGGGGTGTAATTGAGATTCTACAAACAATTTGCACCTTGAAGTTGCAGACCTAATGTATACAGAAGGGTGACTGCTGATGACATTTCAAAATCGTTTCCATGATTGTGTGGCAATGGTGTAAACAAAGCACTGGCTCCACTTGTCAAAATAAGGAATTAAGGTACAGTTATCCTCAACCAGTCTTGGGAAGCATAGCACTTTCCAAATCTGCAACTTGTCTCCTCCAAAGGACTAAAAATCTGATACTAGATCCTCTTACTTAAGGAAGTGTTTGTGGTGGGGCCATTGATCTCCTGTTTCTATCTTATTTCTCATTTAAAAAAATTCTGTGCTGCCTTTCACTGCAGAGAGTGCAGATGGCTTTCACAACCAGCTCAACAGCAACATCATAAATAAACCATAAACCATATTTTACTCATTTTACGTTATTTATTATTGCATTTATATCCCAACTTTTGTCCAAGGAGCTCAAGGTAGCGCACATGGTTCTGTCTTGCCGATGAGGTGAGTTAGACTGAGATGGTAAGCTTCATGGCTGAGTCTCCAAGGTCCTGGTCTGACTGGAAATGCCTGAGCAACTAGATAAGTTTTTAAGCATGCTGGAAGCACCTGACAGTTGGTGCCTGTCTAATTTCCAAGGGGAGGCCATTCCATAGAGTCTGTAGGAGCAACACAGAGAAGCCTCCTTTCCATGCCATCATAAGGTGAGCTTTTGTAGGCTATGCAGCTAACAGAAACTCCTCTACTAATTCTTCTCAGTATCAACTACAAAACCTCTTCCTCTTATGTTGACTTCATTTCTTGGCAGAGAGCTTCCATCAGCTCTCCACTGAGGTATGATGATTTCATGGTGAACTATGCTCCTTGTCCCTGACCATCCTTTGCCAAAAGTAACACGATGGAAAGAGAATAAATCAAGCCTCATTCCGCAACACCGCAACATGATCTTTCCCGTGGTCTGCTGGGAGAGGATATTTCAGAGAAATGGAAATTTCATGCCTGTTGCTTGTTCATGCTGCTGCATTTAGCCTGATCTTCCATTTTTAAACAACTATTTTTACTTACTGCTTCCTTTTAAAAAGATGTTAAATGACAATGTATTTTAATGTTAACAGCATTTTAAAGGAGACAGCTTTGTGGGAGATTACATGTCCACATAAGGGCTGTTGGGTGACCATGATTTGTTTGACTGCCGAAGCTCTTTGAACAACCTCCATGAACTTACAAAATGGAACCATCTTGGTGCTGTTGAACCATTAGCCAAAGTACTCAGAAGGAAAACACAGCATTCGAAATCAGGTCTGAGTCTCTGACTGAGTTCAACAGGAGCATACCTCTTAACTCGTAATATCCAAAGAATAGTTCAGTGGCTTTCAAAATTAATGGCATTTCAATTAGAAGCAATCTAAGAGCCCAAGTGTTCTTAGTGAACACCAAGGCTTTGCAATGCCAACAAGGAAAGGGGTTAAAAGATGGAGATAAAAACTGGCATGTTTCATGGTGAGGGTGTCCTGGACATATAAAATCCAGACTGATCATCTTTGTCTCTCAACATTGCCATTATTAGGAAAAAGAGCTACATCTTTCTTCTTCTTCATCAGTCGTCTCCAAAGGAGTTTTATGGAGTTGTAGACATCAATATCTGTCAAGTCTTTTCTGAGGCTTGCAAGGAAAGTATTCTAGATTAGAAGTGTAAAGAACGATTGCCATTTGTGATTCCTGCTGTATGCTTTCTGAATGCCAACATAAATAAAGAGGGAAATAATAAAATGAATAAAACACACAACTTCATTTTAGTTCCATTTGAAAATACAGCGCATGAAATGCAGAGTTCTGCTCTCAAGGTGGTGATCTCCATGCATAGCATAGTGTTTGTCCTGAAGTTCATTGCTTTTTTAGAAAAAAAAGAGGCATGAAAAGTCTTGATTTAGTTGACATTTAATGCAGTTTTTTGATATAACTTCTGTGATATAATCAGATGCCATGGGGATCGATGAGGAAACTTAAAGGGCACTAAAAGCTTTAGCTATTGTTCTTCCTGCATTGTGATTGGTTTTCTGGGTATACAATCCCCCACCCCAACACCTCAAAATCCCAGGTCACATACACCTGATATATTTATTATTACCCACTAGGCCATGGTGCAGGCCAGCACCATCCCATTCTAACAACCAGGCAGCCAATAGGAGGCCAGGAAAGATAGTAGGTGCACCAAACAGCAATAAAGAAAAAGGTGCTATAAATCAGGTTTCATTTCTATATAGGTGGGGACTGTAATGCACAAGCCATAGGCAAGTATATTAATGCTAGCTTTCTATAAATAGAAAATCATGTACCGAAACATACTGTTATTCCAACACAGTGTTTCCCCTCTTTTTTCTTCTTGTTTTATTACATGTGGGTTCATTTTTAAGCGCACACACACGTTTTGCCTTTTGGAGTTATTGTGGTTTTTTGTCATGAATATATCCTTTCATTCAAACTGATAGACTATTGTATCATTGCACATCCTCTTAATGAATAAAACACAACCCAAATGATGAAGCCAAACATTTCATGGCCCCTGTAATTTTAAATGTTGAAAAAATGGTGTTGGGAATACCTGAATATGCCGTGAAAAACGTGGACACAATTTTTTAATGTTTAAACATGCACCTGTTTAGTTATAATGGAATAGTTGTATGCACACCAACAAACTGCCATAAGGTTATTCAAGTTGTATTTATAGAGCATTAACTACTGCATTGTGTTGCAAGCCAATGACATGTTTGCTGCATGTACTAATTATTAATTGGCAGTAACTCGATGCATAATGTATAAAATAGACAATTGCCATCTTCTGTATTTTTTGGATCAGTTAAGTTTTGTTTATTTATTACCCTGACTTCTTATCATACAGTATGGACACTTAACATACTTGACACATATCACAACTGCACAGTAACATAGGCTGCAATTTAAAACAACAACAAAACTTCTTTGTTTCAGCTAATGCTGAAATTGCTTAGCTGTCACAAATTTGGATTATTCCCTCTTCATGCCTTGCACCATACCCATAGTAAATTAGTAATGGCAGTTCCACAGAACCTCAGACAAGCACGTTGGCTTCTGAGCCATCCAGCAAATCAACTCTAGTGTTCATAATCTGATTTAGTCATGCCAAGACCACAGCTTTAGCCTGTTCTCCATTGGCCACTCCACGAAGTACAATAGCACAAAGTTATTTCTGTGGTGCCAAAGCAGGAGCTGATCCTAGAAGACCTGATTAGACAGTGAATTTATCTCTCACTTAGACCTGCTATATCAACAACACTGAGGCAGGTGACTTTATATTCAAAGTGCCTGGCAAACATCACAGCAAGGGCTCCAACTCACCATTCACTGGAGCAGAAGCTAACAGGGCTCAGAAAAGCTCTACTAGATGGCTACATGTCCTGTCCCAGTCATCCAATCATAAGCATGGAAGGAGTGGTCAACACCTTTCTGATAATACCCTTTCATAGGTGGAAACTGAACAGGCGTGAAACATGTTCTGATGAATACAGGCATTCAATGATGCGTGAAACCTCACTTTTTAACTTTCTGTCAAGCACTCCTTAAAAGCACAAAATCCTTAATCAACCAAAGGGGAAAAGGATGGAAGACGCATGAAGATAATCTAGGCTAGTCTCCTGTGTTGTGTTGTGGTTCCTTCAGTACCCAGTAACCATAGCAGATTAGCTGATATGTTCCAGATTCTGGCAGAAGGGATGAAAGTATCTATGCTGTAAGCATCAACCTACTGGAGCTCTCATGTTGAAATGTCATGCAAGGAATCATTTGTATCACAAAACCTGCGTTTAAAAGCAGGCAAAAGCAGCACATAATATGTGATCACTTGTTTCATTCTTGCTGTGTCTCTAGGATTGGATAATCTGTGGCTTGCCACGCTCCAGTTTCTATCATTCCCAGCCAACATGGTCAGTGGTCAGGGATAATGGGAGAGGTAGTCCAATACAGTATTCAAAAACCTACCATAAATGTCAAAGGTATATTGAATCAAAAATAATTAGATGTTTTGGATGATTATCTTTCTGGTAAGGGAAAAATATTTCATTTAATATTTTTAAAAATATTCAACGATGCATTTACATTTCATTATGTTTTCCAGAGGCTATCAGTTAAAACTATTCTGTTTTCACTAAATGAAATCACATTCTGCAGAAAAGTCCAACAGGTAATAATGGAGGAAAGTCACCTTGTAACGAATTAGTTACCAAGACCATAAAAAAAATTAGCCGAAAAAATCAGGTCATTGGGAAATGTTTTGGAATGACACACTTAATTCCTGCATCTAATATAATCCAAATTATCATGGAGGAAATTGTGCAAATGTCAAAGAAACTGTGTCAGTTTTATGAAAAATTGAATACTCTTCTTGTGCTCAAGGTGAAGATGGTATTTTGAACAGGTGCAAAAATTAATGTATGCAAAAACTAAAGCATGTTGGAATGCCATGGTGAGCGTTATAACAACAACAAAAATTCTAAACAACATTCTTAATGAAACAAAGATTCATAAATGAGGATTAGGCTGTGTTAATTCTATAATTTGTGTGTGTGCACGCGTTTACTACTCTCAGGGCTGTTCAAGGGTTAAGCCATCCCACGATGCCTCACTCACAATTTATAAAAGAGAAAATCTTCCATAAATCAAAAGTTACAAACAGACTTTGTAATGTCATAACTCTTGTGACGGCTTTGCCTTTGATTGATTCCTATACATACATTCTGTCTGATTACCATAATGTGTTCTTGTGGGACAATTCAAGCAGAGTAGGAGAGAGAAGCAAGCAGGGAAGTAAATAACAAATGGTCCTGACTCCTCCTCATCGGGTGTGATTTCAGTCCAATGTTCCATCATATCAAGTAGGAAAGAGAGTCTTAGGGTTTAGGCAATCAATTACAGATATGTGTAGAGGCAGACACAATCATTTCACTGATTGTCACCAGTCTAGAGCACTGACACAGGGAAGTGATCCATCAGTCTATTTTCCCTGACAACCGCAGAGAAAGATGGCAGACACTTGTAAACTAACAGGCCCTTGGATTGGCTCCCTTTGAAGACTGACAAATAGCTGTGTTCCAAACATATCTAAACTGCTTCAAGTGCCTCGGCACTGAGATTTCATACATTTCTGGGGAACATTTGTTGCTATTATGAGAAGTCTCCAATATTACTGGGGATGATGAGAGCAGAAGCTGGCTTTCAAGTGTGCTGCAAAATATCTGGTACAGCAAAAATATTTTGGTTTGGATCTCTTAAAGCATTCTGCAAAGCAAGCCCATTTCCCTGCGTCTTAATTATTACCTTTTAATTACCCAGCTGTGTATTTTTTTTCTGATGAGAAACACACTGAAGAATTTTTTTTTATCTCATTAATGATAGGGAAGCTGGATTTACCCACAGTTGCATTTCAAAGAGTCTTATTTTTATTTTCCTCATGCATTCCATGCTCTGCTTTCCCAAACAGGAAAATTATGTAGCTCCTCATTGTAGAGACCAAGCTAATGTTGATAGACATATTACACTTGCTGTTTTTCTTCTTGTTGTCATTTATGAGCAGCAGTTACGGGCCGCCTTTCCAGCAAACATTGCCCAAGGAGGTGTATGATAGCCACAAATCACAACGTAAAAATTACAATATTTCCTGTGGTAATATTGTGGGCGGTGTAAAGCACAGACAAACATGCTGTGGTCTGCCAGATGTTCTTAGATTCTGATCATCTCTGACCATTGGCCATGCTGGTTGAGGCTGATGGGAGTTGAAGTCCAAGAACATCTGCAAGGTCAGAGGTTGAAGGTCAAGGAAATAAAAAAAAGAGGTTCCCTTTCAGTTTAAAGAAAGTTTTGCTTTAAATGGACAGCTGTAGAGGGAATTCATTGGGAGTAGAACTCCTGATAATTCGTGAACACTGGGACCATGCTTGGAATAAAGGTACTCCACCATATCGTATATTCCGGGACAAAGATGTAAAGGCACCATTATTAGAAAAATCCTTCAAGCAGCTCTCAGATGCCCCAGCTGATATGGCCCAGGATTCACACTGGTGTTTAGCCTTCTTGGCTGATGGTGGCTTTACACAGAATGAATTTTGCTACATGAAAATCATCATCTGGTATTAGAGCCAATGGGGTATGTTTCTCATAGCACAGTACAGAGAGTGCTTTTGGCGGGAATAGTTAATCCTTTCCTCCCTATGCTCTGTGACACCCTGCCCCCAATAAAAGCAATTTCCCAGAACACAGTCCTGTAGTGCCAATAGATCATTGTTTTCAAGCTTAATTGCTGTGTGTGGACATGACCCAGGGAACTTGTGGTGTGAAGCAGAGGACTCTGATGAGGAAAAAGTTCAGCCAACTTCCTCAAGGGAAGGACTTCCACTACCCTATTCAGACCTCCTCTGGCCAGTGGACACAGCCCTGTCACCATCCTCTGTCTCAGAGGTTGTGTTCCTTGCAGTAGCATCATCTTCCCAGTCTCACAAAAGTCAAGGGCTAGAAAAATAAGGGGAGAGCACTTTAACTAGGCTGACAACTCTTCCAAGGAGGCAGACCCAGCTCCAGTCCACCTCTTGTCACTTTACATCTCTGCAGAGGCAACATCTTTCTGTAGCTGCCTTAGGAGGAGAATCCTTCAGTTCACGGAGTTCCTTGGAGCTGTCCAGGGTTCTGTTTTTGTCTTGTCTGTTCGCTGCTTTGACTCGCCTCAGGTATGGCTTGAAATGGACAATCCCCAATGAACCTCAAGCTTCCACAGAACTGGACTGGAGTGATGTTTGTGTAAAGTGCAGCAGAGGAGAGGGTCCTTCTTTTTTAAAAAAATAAAAAATAAATCTCCCCAGCTGCAATCGCCACAGAGATGTCCCCCTCTGGTATTGCTGCTTCTTTTGGGATTGGGTTTTTTTTAAAGTTGCAATTATAACAAGAAAAGGAAAAGAACAAGGACCTCTGGTAATCATGCTTGAAAAAGGTGGAAATGATTTTTTTCAGCCTAATTGCTTAAACATGGGTGGGGTTGGATGTGTAGCTCTGTGCTCACTCCCTCTGTATATTTCTCTGTGTGTGTGTGTGTGGGTGGGTGGGTGGGTGGGTGGGTGTGGGTGTGGGTGTGGGTGTGGGTGTTTTGAGAGAGAGAGAGAGAGAGAGAGAGAGAGAGAGAGAGAGAATGTATATGTACATATGTGTGAGACAGTGTGAGTGCCCATGGCCACTTGGTCAATGATCACACTTGTTCTGGCTCTGCCCATCATTGTGTGGGCAACTCGTAGAGGGTTGTTCAAGAGAAAATATAGTCCTTGGTCTGAAAGGTATTTCCCAACCCTGCCCCATTTACGGGGGGTGGAACGGAAGGTGTGGGAAATAGTGACAACTCCTCCCTTCCAACAAGGTGGGTGTCCAAGCCTCTATTCCAGGTAATACACATTTTAAACCATCACTGTTTCCCTTAGGATAGCAGCCTGAGATGGTATCAAGTGTATCACCCAGTTTGCAACCATTTAAGGATGGTCCACCAAAATATTGACTTTCCCATTTCAGTGAAGTATTTCCCTATATTATCCACTTCCAAGGCTGCATTGCTTCACCCTGTGAAGGTGATAAAAATCACTGGGTAACATAGAGTTATAATAAACTATAGTGTAGTTGCATCAGTGATTGCCTGGAATGAGGAATCTCTCCACATCCAGGATCAATCAGAGGGGTTAGAAAGAGTAAGACTTTGGGTATGGAAAAAAGAAGGCTATAGGTCTTGGATGGGAAGGGAACCAGGAGTGGTAGAATGCTTGAAATTTCTCTTCATATTAATGTACTATCAGCTACATAAAATGGCAATAAGGAGGATTAAAAAACCCAGAATTTAACAGCTCATTCCACAAGGTTAGCAAGAAGTCCCAAGGTTTAATTAATTGCTCATTCAAACAAATGTTTGCTGCCTCTTTCATTCATTTCCACCTGTACTGAGGGGGGAATCCTATGGCAACATCTGCCGGGATGAGCAGCTTAGGATGCAATGAATCTCCGACTTAGCCAGCTGGCTTTAGCTAGCTCAGGCAAGCTCAGGCAGCATTAAGTCTCAAACCCTGACTCAGCTGAAGATACACCAGTCTAACTTGTTCATCCAGGGCTCAGCTGGATGAGCACTCAGCATAGTGCAGGCAATATCAGAGATGGGGAACTTAGGCTGGGTCCTAAGCCTTTTCAGCTCAGTCACATGACCCAGCAACCAGGCATAAAACACTATTTTAAAGGCTTGCTTTCACCTTGCCAAGATTAGGCAGAGCAGCAGCAATACCCCCACGGCTGAACAGGGTTTGGATCTGGTGTAAACATTACACCAGAATAATTTATACCAGCTTGCTTAATGCCAGCTTCTCTCCTGGTCTCAATTTAAGAAGGGTTTTAAAAATTTGCACAAATTTCAGAATTCTTACCTGCTCCATTTGCATGGTGAATATTTTCTAAGCCTTGTTGTTACAATAAACAAGGCAAATATTACATTGGAATTTGCTTCTAACACTGTCTAGTGCTAAATGCCAATTATTACTATTAAAGTTAAATGGAAACATAACTGAAAAGTGTTTGTATGACAGAGTATATATGTGCGTAGGGGAATGGTGTAGCCAAAGATATTGGGCAAACCTTAACATGCATTTTTCTGTGCTATATATTACAAACCCATATGTGGCATAATTCCATTTAGATAATAATAATCAAATTATCCAAACCAGGGAGAGCATGTTTTATAGATTTCTGTCTAAATGTAATACAAAAATGCGGCAGTCCTTGTTTGGAAGAGTTTATTAAGGGTTAGCAAAGAAAAAGCTTTTTCAAATAGTCTATAACTCTCTAATGGCCTTTTTCAAATAAAATGGGAAAGAATTTGAAAAGAAACCTATATCAGTGAGCTGCAATTGTAACATTACAGTACAGGTCTATAAATCTTGACATGTTCACAAGATTGCCTAAACCAGCAATACAATCTGTCCAAACCTCATTGTCTCCATGACCAGCCAGTCTCATTTTAAGAAATGTATGTGGTCTTCAACCTAATTTTATCACCTTCATTTGTAAACTAGTCAATCAATCAAAGCATCCAGTGAGTCTAAGTAGAAAAAAAGGAGTGCATTTTCATGCATTTCCAGACAGCACAGTCAAAAATTAATCTCCACTTGATCAGACATTCCCTGCCCTCATCTCAATAGACTATCATTAGGGTCAGCCATGTATATTAAAAATAGAGTAGCGTCAAAGTGCTTGCCAGCCATGTGTTTTGCAAGCTACCTGCGGCTGAGTTGCAGAGCTCCCACCTCCCTCTGTATACACTGGCTGGAAAAGAGAGCAAACTGCTAAATGAATAAAAATAAAGAAAGTGAAGAAGGAATTAAAGGCAACTTAGAGAAAATGTTGTAGACGCCTTCTACCCAATAACACACACACCCCAACAGTGTCACAACACAGTGTTGTTTTCATGACCACCTATAATTCAGAGGGATTGAATAATAATAATAATAATAATAATAATAATAATAATAATAATACAGTTGAAACACTGCTTCTGATATTAGCGGGGAGAAATGGAAACTTTTGGCATCAAAACATACAAGCGCAATTGGTACTCTCTCTTCAGATCAGATCAGATGATGTATTACCATATTGTTTTACATGGAGAGGTGTGAGAGCAAGTCCCCACCCTGCCTGCGTCATATCCACTAGGCTTGCTGGCCTTGCCTCCGAAATCCCAGGACATACACAGGGTGTGTGTGTGTGAATGTTCAAATGTGGATAAAGTCATACAATTAAATTCTTCAATGCAATCTGATCATTGGAAGCACAATTTTGGCCTTTGTATGCTGGATTTCATGAGCATAGGCCATAAAATGTGGGGTTACAGACTCTCATAGATATCTGGGGACATTAGAAGCAGTGCTGCTGCCAGATGGATAGAGGACAGCTACACTCTTGGGCATTTCCATGTGTTGGTGCGGCAGGGCAGGTGAAGTATTGTCTGTTCCTTTGATTACTGCAAATATTCCAGGTACCCATGAAGTAAGAACAGAACTCAGATTCCAGAAGCTATATTTCATACTATATCAGCCCTGAATGTTGCATGTTCCATGAGAAGTCCTAGAAATTTGCCAATCTTCTGTCTACTGTTCATTTGTTCATGGTATAATAACTGAAGGGGGACATGGCACATGAACACACACATCTTGCACATGTGCAACTACTTGGTGCTGATTGGGGAAGAAATGTTTGTGCTTAATGTATTGGAGAAATTATTCAAGGACATGTTCATTTCTACATTAGAATTATTCCAGTAACTGCACCAAGGTCAGGGAGTCCTTGGGTTGTAAAAGAGCACATAGATAAGTGCAATCCGACTGCCTAATGAGACCTTGAAGATATGTGTGCAATATCACGCCCGTGTAAGTTAGGATGTGGAGTCTCATCTGGTAAAGTAACCCAGCTGAGAATTTTTTCTTAATCCTCATAGTGATGTGCCAAAATGCTTGACAGTTTTGTTCTCCAGTGAAAGAGGCTTCCGTTTTTTTGTTCCTCAAGGCACTTGATAATTCATTGTTTATTTTGGTGAGTACAGGGTTCCCTTAGGATTGTGAGGCAGCCAGGGTCATTTCTCCAGCATTATGCAGCCTCCCTGGCTGCCCATGGGAGGAGCGACTTTATGACATCTTCACCTGGGCTTCAACAGAAGTGTAGGCAAACTTCTCTTAGCCACCTCAAAAGTAAGATAAGTATGACAAAAATAATGTACTCCACCATGAGAATTTCACTTAAATGTTCTCTCCCCTTTGATATTTTTTTCAGAGCAATTCCTTATCTCATTAATGGACCCAAAACAAAAAATTAAAAAGGCTGGCAAAAAAAGGAAGGTAGTTTTCTGTGCATTCTTCCGTTCAGATTTTTTAAAAACTGCATTTATATCCATTTTTCATTTACTAGCCAGGATGCAAGTCACTTAAGCATTAGAAAATGCATGTTGCGTCACCCATTTTGACTAGATTTATAATTTTCAGATATAATAATTCAGGTCCTTTAACTGCATTCAGAAAATCCTCCAAACCATGGAATGAGCAGGTACAAGCTTTAAGCTCATGTGCTCTTTCTGCTGTTTCCTTACTGCTTTGCCCACAAGGGAAGGAGATAAGAAGCTTTCAATTGCCATTGGCAACCAACTACAGTTTCCCATTTTGTCTGAGTCCAGGATACTAGTTTGTGCAAACTGTTGCTCTTTCATGCTTTTTCAATGTGAACCGGACCTACAAGCCACAGCCTGGGAGCCTGCATGTGTTGAAGTTTCAAGCGGGCATCGCAAGCCCTGTGGATCTATCCACATTTCTCATGGAATTTGCATACATTTGCATGCTCTTTTCCCATTTGCCATGTTTTGCCCACAAGGGGTCACTGTGGAGAAGAGTTTGGGATGCCCAACCTTTTATGCAGTCCTAGGACAAAAATTATGTGCAATTATGTGCAAAAATAACGTAAGTTAAAACCGGAGTGGAGGGTGATCTGTAGCTCAGTGCTGGAATTTATGATTTGAATGCAGAAAATCTCTGATCCAACCTTGCAATCATAAGGATTGCCTAGTTTCTCTCAATTTCTGTTCTCTACCTAAAGAATGTATGTTTGACATGAGGATGGAAGCAGACCTGGATCCACGGTTTTTGTCTTTTCAGAGATGGGGATTCAGCCATTATTTTACCATTTATTACCAGCAGGCCTTGGGGTAACCTGATACCTGCACAACACCCAAAAGGGCCTCATTTGAATGTCTGCTACTTCTCACCCATTCCATCTTAAGACTGTGATGAGACGCAGACTTAAACATCAGTTTAAACGTCAGTGAACAATTTTTCTGCCCACCTCCCTCCCTCCGCTCTGTTTTCTACCGGCTTGATGAAGAGGTTTGCAGGTATATTTGGGTTGGCTTAATAAAGGCATTGTGCTAATGTGGATTTGGGGATCTTGCTTATGTGCCAACACGGTGATCTTGTGTTTTCTGAGATGTGGAAAATGCAAAAATTTTGCACCTAGTAAAATTAGAAGCATCCCCCAACTAACATTTATTTCCCCCAGTTAGGAATCTAATAATTCTTACTAGCATTAAATGGTGCCCGTTTTGTAAAGGGTGAGCAGCTGGCTGCGAGAGATCGGGGGAAAACAAAAACATATATGTAACTTTAAAAAGTGATCGTATAATTAATAGGTGAAAAACAGAGAGAAAGATTGCTGGAGATTAAGATTAAGCCCTGCAGAGGAGAATGTTCTAACTAGAAATTGGTTTAATTAATAGCACATTTTACATAATGATTACAGTGTAATTGCACTGACTAGCGGAGTGTCATTAAATATATCCATGCTCCTTTACAACACCCTAAGGCTAAAAATAATGAGTTACATTGAAAATCACTATGCAACAGGTTCATAAATAACATTTAAGCCTATAGAAGGCGAATACTTATAAATAATAAATATTTGCCTTTTGTAATTGAAGAAAAAATGACAGCCTTCTTTTTCGGCTACATTGTAGATTGTCATGTTATAATGCTGAAAAGATCCGCCCCCCCCCCTTGTGTTCTCTAGAAAGCCTTGAATAATTTATCCAAATGCTAATATTCCTCATAGGCTGACTTTGAGGAACAAATATGCCCACATAAAGAATAAATGCCAACTTAGAATTGTAGAGTTGGAAAGGACTCTTGAGGATCATCTAGTTCAACCCTCTGCAATGCAGGGATATGCAGCTGTCCCATACAGGGATAAGACCTGCAAGGCTGACATCATCAGCACCAGGCTCTAACCAACTGAGCTATCTAGGCTGCTTGTTACCAGCTTCTGCCTACTTTGCACCACACAGTTGCCACCAGTGCTGAATTAAACCCCATGGAGGCCCTTAGGCAGTCACAATTGGGGTGGGGGGCTCATGTGCACACTCTAGTGGGATAACATTGAACTGAGAAAGCTGGATTGTAATTTTATTTCAAGAACAAAACATTGATCCATTGTTGTGGAGTCCTTAAAAGGTGTGGGGTCCATAGGCCACTGTCTACTCTGTTTATTTATATGTCTGTCTTCGCCTACTAACTCAGTTAGGGAGTCAGTAGCTGGAGACAGGCACATTTTTCTTTGGTTCTTTTTAAAAACCCCAAAACCATAACCATCCTGTTTCCACAAACGTTACTCACCTTCAAAAATTTATAAGTAGCTGCAGTTATACTACAAGGCCAAAAAAAGTTGGCACCAGAAGCTCAGCAACTTCTTAAATTATCATAGTTTCTTCGGATGGTCAATAATATAACAAAAACAGATTTAATTTGGGATTAGTGCAACAACACTGGAATGTTTCACCAAAAGGTTTTCTTTGATCCAGTTTGAACAACTTTGCCAATATCAAATGAAGTTGTTGATGTTTTAAAATAAACACAAAGGAGAACAATGCCACTGGAAGAAAGTTTTCTGATATCCTATAATCTGTCAGTTGTCAAATTAATGTAAAGTTTAACTAGGGTAGCCAGTGTGGAGTTGGACTACAACTCCCATCTTCCCAAGGCAACATGGCCAATGGTCAGGGGTGTTGTTCTAGTCCAATGACAGCTGGAGGGCACAACATTGGCTACCCCATTCTAGGCTAATGGACTCAGCTGAGCATTCAGCCTATTTAACTATTTCACAAGATGGCTGTGAGGAAAATCCAGATAGGAATACAGTGGTACCTCGGGTTACATACGCTTCAGGTTACAGACTCCGTCAACCCAGAAATATAGTTTCAGGTTAAGAACTTTGCTTCAGGATGAGAACAGAAATCGTGCTCCGGCGGGGCAGCAGCAGCAGGAGGCCCCATTAGCTAAAGTGGTGCTTCAGGTTAAGAACAGTTTCAGGTTAAGTACGCACCTCTGGAACGAATTAAGTACTTAACCCGAGGTACCACTGTAGTGCAATTCCATGCTAATTTAGTGAGGAGTGAATCCAGTTCAACACTGTAGGTCTCACTTCTCTGAGTAAGCCTGCATACAGTTGAATTGCACAGCACTTTGTGCACAGAAAATAACCACAGAAGTTATAAACAACAGTAATTAATTATTTGTTAAGTGTTGATATTCATGATATCTCAAGTTGGGGGGGGGGGGAGATGTGGTTCAGTCTTCCTGGGACTGCACTACTTCCAAATGCTCAGAGAGGAACTTAGACAACACATATAATAAAAATGACAAGCCAGACAACAGGTACTCATGTATGATATACACCAGTAACAAACCAATTTCACAAAATCAGGCAGGTAGATTCAGCAAATATAGGCAGCGACCGATGGACACTTGTCCAATTGATGCGTGACCGTAACCACGCACATTATGGTAACCCAGAAGTGGAAATGGGGGCAGGGGTAGAAGGGGGTGCTATGTGGCATAATGGGGCAAAGCGAGCTTATACACCGACGGACGAATCCTGGATATGCCTGGGAAATCCTGGATGTATGGCAGCCCTATCTTAAACCTAATCCTAAACCCCTCCTGCCATTCTGAAGGAGTCAGGACTGCAGTCTTGATCTTTTCCAATAACTTAATCATGCTGGCAAAATATCTTCTCTTGAACTTAGATAAATATACATTGCTTTGTATTTTAATGGAGTTCTAATAGCAGAGCAGAAATCTTCCAGGAAAGGTGACCATATTGGATGAAGAAGTCAGTGGGGCTGAGATGCTTGAGTGACGCTTTAATTTGGTGAGTCGTCTTCTCCACCGCTAAAATATCCCAAACTCTCCCCCACCACTGTAATTTTGTGGGTGACTTTGGTCAAACCCGATATATTTTTTATGGACTAATTATATATGAGAGTGAAAGAGGAAGCAGAACAAAAGAGCAATAAAGTTCTAAGGACAGGCCTACAGGAGGAAATGTTATATCAGTGTGATCAAACAAAAAGAGAGATCACAAAATGTGGGAGAGAAAGGAAACTTCACTAATAAAGGGAATGGTAAAAATCACTTTCACAGTGCGGAGGGTGGGGAAAGAGAAGAAACTTGTCATTCTGTCACTTGCTTGCCATTCATTCACCCTTGCCTAATACCTGCCCACAAGCCAGTCAGCCACCTCTCAGGATTCAGAAGCAGGAGGGAAGTGAGATGCAAAGTAAAAAACCTAGAAGCACGAACTTCACATAACCTTGCAATACATTATTCACTCAAGAAAGCTGGACTTGCCATCCCGGCATTAGAGGTATAGCCTGATTTCTGTAGTGCAGAGATGTTAACATTCTAATAGGAAACAAGTGCCACATCAGGACTTGGAGGTGAGTATTTTAAATATTTTGACATATTTAATAAAAATTGAAGATGTTCATCTGCCACAAAAATGCACTTTCGCTTTGAAAACAAAGTTATCAGTAACATTTTTTTCCATGCCTGTTCCCACAATGTACGCTTTCACGCCTGTTCCTTCAATCCACAAACTGTTCCAAGTTTTGTGGCCTCAGGAAGCAAGGCTAGTGTAGAGTAGGGGTATCAACATCTGTGGGATATTTTTCTTTGTTGAGGAGGGGGAGGAAATGCTCCAAATGAATAAAGAAATCTAAATGCATGCATAGCTTCAGAGAACAGGTCTGCCATTTCTGGCAAACATCACCATCTGTTTATTTGAATGCCACTTTTCCACAAAATTGTGCCCAAAGTGGCTTACAACATCCCCAATGAACAACAATAGCAATTCAAAATTAGTGCACAAAGCAATACAAATCAACTAACCTAATTTAGCAGTTTAAAGCTATACAGGAGAGAGAATAATGTCTAACACAGAAATTAAATGATAGTATACAAAAGGTGTGTGGGGAGAAATTCCTTAGAGGTTCACCACAACTAATTTACATGCATTGGCTATCAGCCACACCTCTAACTTGTGGCAATCTTCTCTCCCAACTCTCTCCTGAGTCTCCTGTCTCAGTCAGTTCCCCATCTCTCATGCCCCACATGCACTCACAGTTTTGACATTGCTCAATCTCTCCCCACCAAACATCACCTCCCAGCACTGTACTCAAGGCACTTAAAGAGCCTGGCTAGTGACTAAACAGTGGTGTGTTAGTTGTGGATTTAAACTGGACCATCCACAACCTTGAGAGTCCCATGGACTGCAAGAAGATCAAACCTATCCATTCTTAAGGAAATCAGCCCTGAGTGCTCACTGGAAGGACAGATCCTGAAGCTGAGGCTCCAATACTTTGGCCACCTCATGAGAAGAGAAGACTCCCTGGAAAAGACCCTGATGTTGGGAAAGATGGAGGGCACAAGAAGAAGGGGACGACAGAGGATGAGATGGTTGGACAGTGTTCTTGAAGCTACCAGCATGAGTTTGACCAAACTGCGGGAGGCAGTGGAAGACAGGAGTGCCTGGCGTGCTCTGGTCCATGGGGTCACGAAGAGTTGGACACGACTACGACTAAACAACAACAACATCCACAAGCCATTCCACTTCATTAGTTGTTCTGCGATGCTTCACCGTTGTTCTTGCACTGTTGCCATCTGGAGGGGCATTCTTGTACTGTAGTGCAACAAAAGCGGGCAAAAAGGAAACTGAAACATTTATGGTATAAAAAGTTACAGGATTTCAGCAGGAAGTAGGAAACAAAGCCAATAGGTCCACTCAAACAGTACTAAAAACAGGATTGCAAATAACCACCCCGATACCATCCTGAGCACAAAGCATCATAAATGCACAGTAAAGTGACACTTGGAAAGACCTCCAAATTCATCTGTGCATGAGCTTGGAATGCTGCACATTTTAGAGGTTATCTTGCTATCACAAATATTGCAAGAGAAAGATATTTCATTGTCTCTAAAGAGAGGTAAAACTCACTCCTCTTGCTCACAAGCTGCGTCCTACTTCTAAAAACTGCCTTTTCCTCCAGGTTCCCCAGTCTTGGCTTCCAGAAGCTAGTTCATATTATGCCTTCTTCTATTATGTCTTCCCATTAAGGAGTCTTTTAGCATCTAACAACTTCTCATCATAGCGCACTCTACTCATACCCAATGCTCTTCTTAACCAAATTGGCTTATTCAAGATGAGGAAACCATCTACTATTAATGGAAATGGCATTTGGCCCATTGAGGCACCAGCTTCCCATAAGCTTGTTGAGAAAGTGAGTCAGAGGAAAGCCCATCTATACAATCTAGAGAAAGGTGGGCATAAGCAAACATTCTTATACTGCTAGATATTGGGTGGTAATAATGTCCATTGACAGCATCACATTGGATTGAAGGAGCAGGCGTGAAAGCATCTTCAACAGCATTAAGAGAGCCTAGAAATCACAGAGAGAGACAGACAGACAGACAGATATTAGCTGAAGCATTGCATACCTGGTGTTTTTGAAATAATATGTTCCTTTACTGCTGCCTTAAACCAAGCTCATGGGTAATGAGACCTAATTGAAACCTAATGAATTTAAGAAAACAATAACAGATTATTAATATTATTAATCACCTGGATATGTTGCTGGACTCATGAAACAAAATCATTTGAGTTAATGGGAAAGCTTCAGGTAATTTCAATGCACTTTCTAATCAGCCCTAATGGGCCAGCTGAGCAGACTGATAATGATCAGTGAAAGGAAAGAATACAACTGAGAACTATAACAAAATGTTGCAGGGCAGCATGCACCCACTTTATCAAGCTCTTCTGAGGGTTTCTCCCCTTAGGGCTTCTTTCTAAAGGTTTTCTTTCTTTCTTTTTAATACCTCTCTAAACTGTGGGGTTTCTCCAAGGCTACTGATGCCTCCTTCTTGTGTGTAGATGCTGCTGTTTGTCTACATCAGGGGAACGCTCAGAGAACAAGTTGCCTTTGAGTATATAGCAGTGGTTGGGAATAACTGGCTTCTCCACCACCAAGCCTTCCCTATTTGGCCTGTAGTGTGATTTGGCTGCAACCACACCCACCTGTCCATCACCTGATGCCAGGCACAGGACAAGTAAACCCACAGGGCCAAACTGAAAAGGAAGAATTTGGAATGAACTCTTAAGTGTGTTCTTCCCTTTCAGCCACTGGCAAAGTTCAGGTTTTCTGAAACATCACCAACTTTTTCTGTTGTCCCAGCCTCAGGAAGCAGATGCTTGTGGGGAGCAGGAGAGGCAGCAGCAACAGTGCTCCCGGGTATCCTTCCTGAGGACCCCGCTATTCCCCTTTGTTGGAAGATGGAGCAGTGTATACAGTGGTACCTTGGTTTATGAACTTAATCCGTTCCAGAAGTCCGTTCTTAAACCAAAGCGTTCTTAAACCAAGGCATGCTTTCCCATAGCAGCGGGGGGACTCAGTTTACAAATGGAACACACTCAACAGGAAGTGAAACTTGTTCTGCTTCCAAGGCAAAGTTCACAAACCAAAACACCTACTTCCGGGTTTGCAGCTTTCTTAATCAAAATTGTTCATAAACTAAGCTGTTCTTAAACCAAGATACTACTGTACTATACAAGTCTATGCTGCAAGGGCTGCCCTAAGCCCCTCCAAGCTAGCTCACTATTTCCAGGTATGGTTGTGGGGCATGTTGTGGTGGAGAAGCTGCCAGTGTGGAAATAAGTCACCTAACAGTCTAGTTAGCATGGAGATGTGGAATTCAGGGTAAAGGTAAAGGTAAAGGGACCCCTGACCATTGGGTCCAGTCGTTGCCGACTCTGGGGTTGCGGCGCTCATCTCGCTTTATTGGCCGAGGGAGCCGGCACAGAAACGCCGTTTACCTTCCCACCGGAGCGGTACCTATTTATCTACTTGCACTTTGATGTGCTTTCGAATTGCTAGGTTGGCAGGAGCAGGGACCAAGCAACGGGAGCTCACCCCGTCGCAGGGATTCAAACCGCTGACCTTCTGATCGGCAAGCCCTAGGCTCTGCGGTTTAACCCACGGAATTCAGGGTAGTGGGGGTAGAATTTTTTTTAAAATATTATTTTTATAAATTTGTTTTTTAATTCAATATTTCAGCATACCAATAACAAAACAAAGAGTAGTAGGGGTAGAATTAAGCTCTTATTTAAGACATTGCTACTTTGTAGACCCAGAACAAGAGGCTGTTTATTGAAGAATGGCTTAAAGCACAACTGCATATGACAAAGAAAGTAACAATGAGGACAAGCTGAAGGGTGGAGTCGTAGCTCCAGCTCATAATAACCGCAGACAGTTCAGCTCCATCATCGTCCTTTACTACAGGGTGGCGCTGTGGTCTAAACCACTGAGCCTCTTGGGCTTGCTGATCGGAAGGTCGGCAGTTCGAATCCCCGTGACGGGGTGAGCTCCCGTTGCTCGGTCCCTGCTCCTGCCAACCTAGCAGTTCGAAAGCACACCAGTGCAAGTAGATAAACAGGTACCGCTCCGGCGGGAAGGTAAACGGCGTTTCCGTGCGCTCTGGGACTTGTCACGGTCCTCCATGCGCCAGAAGTGGTTTAGTCATGCTGGCCACATGACCTGGAAAACTGTCTGTGGACAAACATTGGCTCCCTTGGCCTGCAAGTGAGATGAGCGCCGCAACCCCAGCCTTTGACTGGACTTAACCGTCCTGGGGTCCTTTACCTTTTTACCTTTACTACAGGGAGGAAAAGTAGATTCTCCAAAATGCAGTTCTATTTTGGGAAGGGGCAGGGTATGCATACCGCTACACATGTTGTGAATCTAAGTTTGGCCTCATCGAGGGACAGTATTTCAATATGAGTAGGAAAATGAGAGTACCCCTAAAAGCTTTTTTAGAAAAAAAAGGACTGCCAAAATGTATCAAAGCCCTGCACACTTTGGTAATGTAGTTTTCTTCATAGGGCAAAGTTTGCTTCCTACTTGCAGAACATTATTGACTACAGCTAGGGATGGGGGGGGGGGCATCTTGTTCTTTGCCTTGGGCTGCAAAATACCTCAGTTTGGTCCTGCAGTGAACACTGAACCATTTTTAAAAATAGAGAATGTTCTTGCATGCGTGTATCAAAGGTTGAACACTTGGATATGTTGAAATAAAGGCAGCTTTTCACCTTTACACACTGAGGGGGTGGGGCTAGCTGGTGAGGGGGGGGGTGAAGATTAAGAAAGAATGTCTTCTCCTGTTTGTTCACTTCTACTGGGCAATAATACAATTTTCAGTCTCACGTCTCTATTTCAGACCACATATGGCAGTAATATTGGATCTTCCCCATCTCAGCTTAACCATGACTAAACAGGTTGATGAATGCCGTGCATCTTATCATCATACATGCATATTGTTAAATATAATTCACTTTTGATCTGCACCCTTGTGCAGTGGCGAATGAAAACAGTTAAGATTTCTTCCACTGTCTGCCTTTAAATGTATTAAACAGCCCGGCTGTCAATAGATTATATTCTTGTACGATGATAATAGCCCAAAAAACTAAGAGGCCTTGTCAGGAATTGCAGTTGTCACAGTTTGATGCAAATGATTTTACTTGGTGTTCATCTACTGCGCAATCATCTCATAATCTGGATATACATCACAGCATGACATGTAAATTTCTTGCTACTCTGCTTTCATTTCCAGAAGCAGCAATCAAATGAAAACCACTCAACCTCACCAAAATGTATAAATAATTTTCATTCAAACATATTAACAGTCAAAATATGAGAATTTATCACAGAGTACTGCACCTTTTAAGAAGCAATAAAGACCTTACTTTTTAAGCATATTTCTACTTAGAAAAGTCATATGAAGAGGAACCCGCAAAGAGAGGATTTTAAAATCCTCATATAGAGCCTATTCTTCAGGATTTAAGGGTGTTGATGAAGGTTTGGTATACAGCATGCATGTTTAAAAAGATAAAAGTAGGCTGGAACAGTAGAACCTGACTAAAAATGCAAATCATTTTACAATTGACAATTTTTTTAAAATTTCTTGGTTTTAACCATGCAAGCCTATTCATGTCTATTCAGAAGAAAGCGCAGGAAATTCTATGTGTATAGGATTGTAGCCTAAAACATCATATCATATATGAAGTTGCAATCCTAACCTCACTTACTTGGTAGTAAGCTCCACTGAATTCAGTAGACATTGTTTCTGAATAAACATGGTGGGGATTGTGCTGTTAGATGTTAAGACAATACTGAAATTTCATTCGGGGTTTTAAAATTTTAATTTTTTTTACTGCAGCAAACATGCAGGATTAACACAAGGAAAATACATAAATACTATACAAACACTGAGTTGATATCCTGGCACGTTGGTACAAATTGTGACAATGGTGTTTTCATTGAAAGAACGGGTTCCTGACAATTCAAAACTCAGAATATCTTTGATCTAACTGTGGGATTGTAAACCAAGGAGATTTTCCCTTGTCACCCTGCACAAGTTCTATGAATCTGTTTAAAGGAAAACTTATTTAAATTATATATATATTTGGATTTGTGAAGGTAGTAACTGGATTAAATGTACAGTGTGAATCTTTGCAGGATTTCTCCATTAAATCTGACTGAGTTCAGTAGCAAGTGTGCATAGAATTATAGCCTTCATGTCTAAGTTCCATATCCTCTAGCTATGCTGCATGATTATGTTGTCTTTTCTTGTGATTTTGAACACACATTTCTGGAAATGAAGTTTCCAAAGAAAAATTGGCATCTATCAGTATTCCAAGGAATGGATTTGCTGAACTAATTGGCTGTAATTATAATTCTAATATATACAGCTGGAAACACCATCTATAATTTCCAATGGGAGAGGATGCAATACTTGTAAAAATTGAAGAGGGGAGATGAGTATTTGACTCTCTCACCACCCCTACCCACATTAACCAGGTTCACTTCCTAATGTCTAAGCCTTAGACACTTAAGTGAACACAACCATTTATGATTCAAGAATACAGAAGATTGTTGAACACTTTCTTGCTTGTGATTTAAATGAGTTGTAATAGAGTCATCTTTCAAACACAACAATGTCCACCAATTGCAGAACTCAACAGCACCGAGCTATTATGATAAAATGGCATAGCATCCTAAAATAAGAGATTCTGCTTTGCGGTAAAACACCCATTAAATTCTGTGGTGCAGGATTATGCCTGCATGGTTTACTACCAAATAAGCATGACAAGAGTAAGATTGCAGTCGTAGGCAGTTAATCGGGAAAAGAAAAGAATTATATCTGTTGGATATATTTCAGGAGCTTTTGTTTTAAGCCATATCTGGTTAAAAGTGTTTTTGAGGGGGAAGCTAGAAATAAAGGAAATGTTTGTACAAGATTAAATGAGTCCAACATCCTACTAAAAACCAGGCCTTTCTGTCTACCAGTTTCCAGAAGCAACCTAATCCAGATTGGAGTCTGATGCAAACAGAGAGCAGCGGCAATGCAGACAGGTGTGAAAGGAGGAGGTAGTTTCAGGAGCCACAGGCTAGAAAGCTCAGGTACACATTATAACTAACTAATCTGACCTAAGGGGGAATTCTTTCCAACTCCAAATAGCGTAATCAGTCAAATCCAAAGTGTGAAGAGAGGGGGGAAACTTCAATGCACCTTTTATGAGACTAAAGTATTTACAGCATGGCTTCCTATATCCAGTTGTTGTAGCCCTATGTCCAAAGGGGAGAGAACCCAAGTTCAAAGGTGAGGTGGAAAGGACAGTCTAAACCAAGCTTCTGGAATTTTTTTTAAAAAGGCCTTCTAAGAAACATTTCCTAAATATATTCTGTTCTTAAAGAACTCTTTGTTGCTGCAACCATTCTCCTGTAGTAGAATATAGCAGGGGTGGCCAACTCCCAAGAGACTGCGATCTACTCACAAAGTTTAAAACTGGCAGTGATCTACCCCCTTTTGGGGGGTTCAGGTCAAAGTTGTTGAGCGTTGAGCTTTTTTTTAGGGAGGAGGAAAGCCTCGTTTTGGGGGGAGTGCAGGGCACAAATGTTGAACTTTTTTTAGGGGGGCCACTGATCTACCAGTGATCTACCACAGGCGTCACAATCTACCTGTTGGACGTGCCTGGAATTTAGCATGTGCATTGGCACGATGATATAAACAGGTATCTGAAGGGAACAAGTTGGTTGGTTTGTGACACCAAACAATGAACTATAAAGCTCTATAAGTGGTTTAGAACCAGGTTCTCTCAAAGACCTGCTCACTAAGGTCCTCACTCCAAAGGATGCTGTCCTTGGGTCTTGTGTTTGGCTGGGATGGAGGAAGGTTTTCTGAGGTGTGCCACACCTAGGCTTTGAAACTTTATTCCTAGGGAGGCCTGTCTTACTTTTTCACTGTTAGTCTAAAGACTTAGTTGTTCCATCAGAGATTTGATCTGTTGTTGTTGTTTAGTCGTTTAGTCGTGTCCAACTCTTCGTGACCCCATGGACCAGAGCACGCCAGGCCCTTCTGTCTTCCACTGCCTCCCGCAGTTTGGTAAAATTCATGCTGGTAGCTTCGAGAACACTGTCCAACCATCTTGTCCTCTGTCGTCCCCTTCTCCTTGTGCCCTCCATCTTTCGCAACATCAGGGTCTTTTCCAGGGAGTCTTCTCTTCTCATGAGGTGGCCAAAGTATTGGAGACTCAGCTTCACGACCTGTCCTTCCAGTGAGCACTCAGGGCTGATTTCCTTAAGAATGGAGAGGTTGGATCTTCTTGCAGTCCATGGGACTCTCAAGAGTCTCCTTCAGCACCATAATTCAAAAGCATCAATTCTTTGGCAATCAGCCTTCTTTATGGTCTAGCTCTCACTTCCATACATCACTACTGGGAAAACCATAGCTTTTACTATACGGACCTTTGTTGGCAAGGTGATGTCTCTACTTTTTAAGATGCTGTCTAGTGTTGTCATTGTTTTTCTCCCAAGAAGCAGGCGTCTTTTAATTTCGTGGCTGCTGTCACCATCTGCAGTGATCATGGAGCCCAAGAAAGTAAACAACCTCCTAAAATTTTGATCTGCTGCGTTTTCTGTCTTCTGGCTTTTTCTTAATTTTTGTGGCCTGCCATTTTATGGTTTTATTGTGATTGTAATTTGTAGTTTGTTTTATTATTTGTTAATTCATGAGCTTCCTTGAGCATTTTTATGGAAAGGTGGAACAGAAATGTTTTAAATAAATGAATACAAAGACTGTGAGGAGGGCAGCTGCTTCAAGATGGTCCCACCAAACCAAGCCTCTAGTCCTGTCTTATTGGCTAGAACTTGAGCTGAGGAGAAATCAATTTTCAGCTTATATTCACTCAAGGGGAATCATTCAAAACAAGGGCAATTCTCATGTAATTGACAAAGTAAGTAAGAATAAAATTGCTCATTTGCTTAGCAAAGAATCTATGAATGAGAAGAATGCATTTACTGCTCTCCTCATGAATAGCATCTGGAAAAAAATCCATCTCCCTTGAAATTGGATATTTTTTTCTGAAAAAAAGGCAAAAAGTGCGAAGATGACAGTTTTCCTCATTTTTTCCAGTGAGTGTGTCTGAGGAACTAGAACTGCAATAACCTGGGGTACAGCAGGCTCAGCCATTTGAAATAAAACTTTGCAGTACTAATGTTTTTGTAACTGCTTTCATATTGTAATGATATTTTTCCAAGCACTGGTTTTATTTGATCTTAAATACCTTTTTGGGAAAGTCCAGTGAGCTGACTCTAATAAAATCATGCTATTGAAAAAAGGTTTAAGTGGAATGTTCAGAATAAATTACAAAACTGCATGCAAGAATACCAGCTAGTACAGCAATAAAAATCTGGAAATGAGGATTCTTGCAATATATTTTAAAGAAGTAGTATACTTTTTTTGCCTTCGTTTTTTTTCATGAAATGTTTCATAATAGAAAGCCTTCACAACGTGAAAATGGATGAATGAATAGCGAATGAACAAACGGCCGACAAAATTGCATTAAAAAAAAAAACTTGGCTATTTTTTGCATGTGCTACAGAATATATTTCATATCATTTTCAATAACTTTTAGAAGATAATAGGCAAAATGATTCAGTTCTATTTTGCCATGCCAGAATACTTAAATTATACCATTCTTACACTGTCACATTACCCCCAATATATTCATAGCCCTTAAATGCAATTTTATTTCCCTTTTGCATTAAGGACTGGTATAAATAAAAGAAATAGGTCCAGTCTTCAGACTCTGGAAAATGCTGGAAAAAACCAATTTTTAAGCTTGGGGGGGGAATCAAAGACTTTCGCTTAGCTAGGCCTTTCCTTATGGCTCATGGGTTCTAAGATGTACATTTTTACTAGGTTAGAAAGAAATAATAAAAACAGAGACTCACAAATCCACACTGTAATTTGCAAATGTGTGGCACTGTCAAGATTCAACAAGCCTCTAGCACCTTTATATACATTTTTTTGTTGGGGGGAGAGATATCTGAGCAGCCCAAACACTTTGGATAGAAATTTGTTGTTGTCTTGCACATTTTCAGTTGGCACAACAAAAATAGTAGGAAATTAACCTGGTATAGCTTGGTCTAAACAACAGTGTTTAAAAATCAGTGATGCAGCATGGGTAACATTTTGCACCTTTTCCCAGTTTAAAACACAAAGCAAATCATGTGGTCAACAAATATTTTTTGTCCCATGGTATGGGTGTGATGCAACTTTCCCAGCTGAAACAAACATGGGATGAAAACAAGAATTCTTAACTCCGCAACTATGAAGGTGTAATAGGGAATCCTACAGTTCCATCACATGACGTTGTGGTAGTTATAACAGTGCAAAGGATGGCCACAGCTGTTAGCTACAGTAGCATTCTATGCTTTGGCATAGTTATGGATCTAAAGGGTCTCAATGAAGAGTAGACTCATCAGTGTTCCCAAACGTTGCTCTTAAGGTGGGCACTGTTTTGCTATTCTTTGTGTAAACACAGAGAAAAACTCCACCAGACAAGAAACATATAAAAGGTCCTTCCAGAAACAGATGATTTAAGACTCAGCTACATTAGTAAAGAAACAGCAATTTGAATGTGCTATAAGCATGCAACACCAGATGGTGACAGAGAGCAGGCAATTTTACAACACAATTTTCTATAGGGATTTTTTTCCTTTTGTTATAATGATCTAATTTCTGACTTATTTATAGTGTTTTTGTCCTGTGTGTAGATCCACCCTTAGTAGCACCAAATTATTCCTGTTCTGCTTTGAGCTGAAAGTGGAATACCAACTCTTTCCAGACTTCACCAATTCCATTTTTTTAAAAATTAAATTTTAAACATGTGTGACTTAAACGAATTACTTAAACACGCCTGCCTTATAGGTTTACAGCCAGTCAGCTATGCTATTGGCCCACTTCTATCTGAGACTCCCTTGCATGTGAATTGGTGGGAGAGTGAAAGCCGTGTGTGCAGTTGTTGCTGGTGAAAACAGTGCAGGGTGGAAAGAGACTGACAGGAGAAGGAAGGAGGATTGCAGAAAGATAGATTAGGGGGGAGAGAAAAAATGGGGCTAATAGAACAGGAGGCATAAAGAGAAAGAAGAGAGAGAATGCTTTGGGGTTCTGATAGAAAAATGGCATTAGTTGAGAAGAAGTTAGAAAGAAAATAATAAGAATTGTAGGGTAAATGCTTTCCCACACTTAACGTACCAAAGTGTCTCTGTTGAGTTAATAATAATACATCAGGGGCCCCCAACATGGTTTGAATTGTCCAACCTGATCCACACTAAACATGCTCAATTATTTTAGCCTTTCCTCATATATCATACACGGCAAACCGTTTATTATTTTTATTGCTTTCCTACTGGAATAATTCTTAGTTTATTTTCATCCTTTCTAAAATGTGCTCACCCAAACTAAGCATTATAGCACTTTGGGGCCTGCCCATTGTGAATTCATTGTTTCCTCAGATGTTGCAGCACTTCTGTCATAAATATGAGGCCAACCGGCAAAACCACTCTGCAAAAACTTTGCCATGAAAATAAAGATCTATATGAATCTTATGCTGAGATTCTAAAGATTTTGTTTCCTTTTTAGTTTCAGTCTCACTGCTAACTATTATTGAGGAACCTAAGTAGATCAAGCAGCAGCTTCGTCCCAAATATCTAAGGAGAATGAGGTGTTGCCTCTTGTTATGAGATGCCATTTAGTTTTCGAACAGGAGTTTTTGTATCTGTAGTCATGGGTTATGCAAAACTAGGGTTATCTCCACACCGAACTGAAAGGGTCCCACTTGCACAACAGAATTTCTGTTTCCTCTCCTCCCCTGCATACCTGCAAAATCTGCTATGGAGGGTTCCCCAACTCCCTGAAACTGATTTTGAGGGCACATGGGTGGTTGGATGGGGCAGAAAATGAGCAGGAAGTTCTGTTGCACCCATGGAAGTCTGTTGGTTGTGTTTCAGTGCTCCTCATGTTTCAGAAAGTCAAAATTTAGTAAGTCCTTCCAACCATCTGGGGCAGATTTGGGCAGCGGGCACAGGGGAGGGAAATGCTGCCATGAGGGAAACTTTGTGCTAGCTCCACTACTGCAGTGAGTTAGTTGAATATGGCCCTATATCTAAATTTTGCCTGCCTCTGTCTATGTTATAACTTATTAACTTATTCCAACACAAAACAATTAGACACTCAAGATGTTTTGGTTTGACCTGGGCACTTTGTGCTCGTTCAGTTTTCTTGTGCTGTAATATAATGGTCTAGAGGAGGAATAACCAAGATGTTGTCAGGTGTTGTGGACTGGAAGCCCTACCATGCCTGACTTGTGGCAATTCTGGCTGGGGCAGATGACTCTTGTAGACAAACAACATCTAGATAACACCACATTGGATACCCCAAATCTAGAGAGTGAGACCATGCCCATTAGTGTCTAGAAAAGAATACCCTAGAAATTTAAAAAGAATTTGTTATTTAAAAATTAGGATGAATGCCAAGATAATGTTTTCCCATGACTCATCCCATCAAGAAGAAATTTCTGGATGAACTTAAGGAGTGGTCATTGTAAGAAAACAAGCGCTGAAGTGAAGCAGAAGACTCCAAGTAGACATTGTGAATCAACAGGTCAAAAACCATATTCGGACTAATCTTTAGATATCAAATGCCCACCCCGGTAGCCTCCAATTCCAGTCTACCCATTACTTCCAGGACTGGAAACATGCATTGCAACATTTTATGAATTGCCTTTCAAGGCAGCCACTTTATACTTATAATCAAAAGTTTACATGAATATTCTGCCCTTGATTCTTTTGCAGTAATTCCAGGTGTCATTCGAAGCACTTCCTATAAATTGCTGCAGCAATAATGCCACTTACCTTCTTAATTCCTGCTTAAATTCAACTGCCTGTGATGCATGGAAGAATACAATCATTGCAGTTCCAGATTTGGTGGCAAAGTTCCATAAGAAAAATGCCAAATACCCAGAGAAGAAGCCATTTCTTTATGGAGCAGCCTTGCGGTGCCCAGTAGCAATGCATACTCTCTTTTTTTTATGAGGAATAAATACATACTCCACAAATTTTAATGATCATTCACATTTTTATTCCAGTATCTTAAATATTTTTCTTCCAACTCCAGGAGGGAATGGGGGAAGTGTGCTTCACATTGCTACAATTGTTGGTTCTCTTATTAGCTGTTCTGGAGAAATCTGTAGCACAGTATAAATCTGACAGTCAGTGCCATTTGGATTGCTCAGAGTGTGGAGCCATAATTAAAGTTAAAAACTCACTGTGCAAAGAAAGGCAGGGGTTTTTTTATTTAAAAATATATGGCAGCCTGAGATATTGGGACTTTGAATGCCCACCTTGGGGCCGCCCGAAAAAGTTGAGTTAGGCTGTGTCCACATTATTTTGTTTGTGAGAGCTATGGATCTTCCCTCCACCATCATGGTCCCAGAGACATATTTTGTCTTAGTTGTGCCATCATTTTTTGGCAGTAAGAAGAATGGGATTCAAAGTTGCTACTTAAATGCATTTCTCCCTTCAGCTATTGCTTCGGCTGGCACCAAATCATTTGGTATAAGGCAACTGTATGACTATCACGGACACTTGATGAGACAGTGCCTATGACATCTGCTAATGAGATAGTACTGCCTAACCTCTGAAAATCTTGGCAGTTTTAAGGAGTTATGTGTTTTATTTTATTATTTTATTTTATTTTATTTTAAATTTTTATTATTTTATTTTAAAGCTCTTTCTGGCATGAGTACCCTGCCCATTATCACACGAAGTTTACTAAAAGTAGAAACCACCCAAGAAAGATTATGCCCTTTCCTCCACAACAACAAATAGAGGCAAGGTTCTCATCTCCATCATCTATCCAACTATCTGGGCAGGATCGGCACTTAATTAAAGCCTATCCTCCTCCAGGAGGGGAGGGGTTGTGAGCGGGAGACGATTCCCACTTCATGCAGGGGGCGCTCCGCCCCCTGCTTCAACTCCAGGGCTGGTACATCACGCCCCTCCCCGGTTCGGCACCCAATAGGGAAGCTTGGCAGGGGCGTGGCTTGCTGCTCAAACGCGGCCGCGCCAGCCATTGCACATCCTGTCCAATGCCCGTGTGGCGGGGGGCCATGGCACGACCCTCGGTGACATCAGGAGAGAGCCTATAGTTGTATTAGCATCAACAGGCTCCCCCTACTGGTGGTTAACCCCTCCTCCGTGGTCCAATGCCTAAGCCAATACCTTCTCACATGCTGTAATCAATAGAGTTGTGGCCTTTTCCTTACCCATTAACCTTACATACTGTGTCCACGTGTCTTTATTCCCCAAGCGGGGATCGGGTCCTCGAATCACAACATGGTATTAAGGGAGGAGAAACAGACAAATTATCAAAAGCATGCAGAATGTTTCAGCATTCATTATATTTGCTAAATATACTTGCCAAAAGTCCAGTTTGTGTCATTTTGACAAAACCTGCATTTGTGGATTTGATCTAATGGCATCTAGCAAGTCAAATTAGAGGTGCTGTTTGTAACAGCCAAACACAGCATTTCTATAATGTTCAAACAGGGATAGGGAACCTGTAACCCTCCATATGTTATTGGGCTACAGCTACCATCATTCCTAACCATACTGGCAGGGGCTATTGGAAGTTGGTGTCTAAAAACATTTGGAGATCCATGTCTTCCCTATCCTTGTCTTAAAAGGATGTATGGCCACCATGAAAAAAGGTGATTATCAGTGACTACCATTGCATGATTGGGCGTTGCTTTGTGACATATAAAAACAGATTCAGTATGCCATTTTGTTTCCTCTGCTGGTGTGTTCCACAAACACATAGGCAAGGACAACCCTACCATTATAGAGAGTGAGCACGACACCTCAGGAAGCAGATACTGAGGAGAAGATGTGGAAAACCAGAACTAGTCTTTCTGAGCCTCCTGACCCTCATGTGTTTATGGAGGATACAAGTACACCCAATATATCTATAAAGGTATAGATTCAGGTGCTTATTGGACCTAGGAAATAAATGATCTAAGATGCTCTACAGCACAAAACATCATGAGAAATAGATTTTGCAGAAAACTGTGATTGCTCATGTATGCATGCTTTTTATTTCCATATCCTGATAAAACTATCTAAAAAGCAAGGCAATGAAGAGTGTATCACTTTGTGAGACTTGCTCCCCTCTCAGCATTATTTGAATACTGAGCTTGGATAATCAGATGCTTGAAATGCACTATGACCCATCATGTTGCCAGAGGATTGCCATCCTATTTATACATAAGTCCCATGAGTGGAAATTTGGGGCGGGGTGGGAGATGCTGACTGCCCTCTGTTTCATAGAGCATTCCTCAGGAGAAGATATATCTCTGACCAGTGTACTGATTCTATACACCGTTAAGGGCCTCTGCTAAGAACAATTAAACAGGCTTATGGCATAGCTTTGAAAACACATGCAGTGGAGTTGATGAAATTAGTGTAGTTATTAGAAACACAAACCACACATATTCTCTTTAAAGCACCCTGCTTTTTGGTAATTGAACCTTGGATATAATCAAGAGTCAGACTTGAAAATGTGGTGCAAATCTTGCCCTAAAGCCCCACATACATCACTTTAACCCTACTGAAATTTGAAATCCTACTGAAATCACTCCTGGTCTGCAAGTGCATACGATCCATACAAATCTTTATGCTAGCTTTTGTTTGCCCATACATTTTGAATTCCTTGCCCCAATATCTGGAGAAAGGTTTTGTTTGTGTATGTGGGTATGGGCATATGGGCACATAAAACACAAAACTCCTGTTTGTGAGGTAAGTGCTCCTTAATGCAGCACTCAAAAACTCTTTATGGAAAAGGCCGTTTTAAATCAGCTCCGGTTCCAGAAGTATTCACTACCTATCTACCTTTTGCAAGGCTATTTACTAGACCCGCTGGAAGTCTAAGCCACACGAGCCCCTATCTTAAAATACATGTAGCATAATAAAAATATAGGATCACAGTAAAGTTTAGTTTATTGACAAGAACAAATAACTCTA